>NW_026861693.1:0-114360 GCF_026571515.1 Ruditapes philippinarum | reverse complement strand
AATTTATACCCTGCTTTTATACATTCATTAAAAAATGAGAATTAATAAATTTTGGAATAATCAGCATACAATTATCATGTATGATAACAACAGTTGTTAACATCACCGGAAGTACATAAAATTAAAATTAAAATAATAACCTGGCATCCAAGACCCTTGTCACAAGGTGTTAAGTTTACTATAAATAGCACTTCATTTCACAAGAAAATATTAAGCGATTAGTTTATTTTATTCTCTTTGTTTATCATAATACCTGCATGCTTAAGAAACCTTTTCGGGGGCATTCGTCACTTACGTAAAAGTTTTTTTTAAAAAACTGTAGTGCGCGGTTAATTTTGGGCAGAAAAAAAAAAATTTTTAAATTTTAAAAATCTGCTTTGGTTATTTTTTTTTGCCCTTAAAAAGGTTTAAAAGTTTAAAAATTTTAAAAACTCATATTTTTACTTTTTCTTATGTTTCTGTATTTTTCTCTCATAACTTTGTGTTTGTTTGTTTTTTAAAAACTTTTTTAAACCCAACCAAAATTTTTTTAAAGTTTAAAATTTTGTAATTGTTGTTTTATTTTCCTTGTTCCATTAAAAACAAAAAAAGTGCAAATAACATTAAAAACAGTCTTTACTTATGATATTTGTGAAAAACAATATTTGATTATTTTTTTGTGTTTTTTACCTTTTTAAAAAAACTTTGCAAAAGCTTTGTTTAATATAAAAAAACTTTTAATTTTCGTTTTAAAGGAATGTGTCCCAAATAAAAATTTTAAAATAAAATGTCAAAATTGGAAAACTTTGGTAAAAGGGAAAACGTTTTTTAAGATTGCCCCCGTAAAAAATTCCCCCCTACCTGAAAAATCTTCTGCAGGGCAGGAATTTCAATTCAACTTATTTTTTTGTGGGGTTTTTTAAAGTGATGTAATTTTAAACGGGAAAATGTCTGTTATTTTTTAAGCCAAATTTTAAAAATAACCCAAGTTTAATTTGGCCCAAAAAGCAAAAACAAAAATTTTTTTGTTATCAACATGGCATTCCCCAATTGAATTCTATTTAAATGGGTTTAGATTTGTCAATTTGCGAATTGGGGAGTGCTTTTTTTTTGAAATCCACTTAATGTGCAATTTAAACTAGATAAAAGCTGGGATGTTTTCCAGCGATTTTTTTGTAATCTTGCTGTAAACAATTTATATAAAAACTAGCAGAAATGTTTGTTATTCTAAAGAACGTCGAAAGTTTTTTAAAGAAAAAAAAATTTTTTTTTGATTTCGTTTAGTTTTTGATGTGGGTTTTAAGAAATGACTGTTGTATTTTTGATAAAAATTAAAAATTAATAAATTTTATTTGTTTTTTTTTGAAAATGAAATTAAAAGTACAAAAACTAAAAAAACTAAAAAAACGAAAATGAAAAGGTTTTAAAGTACACTTCACAACACATCAATAAATACAAAACCCCTGCTGCGTTTAATTGTTTCTCCCGTTTTGGTAAATTAATTTATTTTTGGGAATTTTGTTTTTGTTTGTTATTAAATACGAAAATTAAAAATAGTAAGAATATTTAGATATAAAACGTGAAAATAAAAATTTAAATTTCCCTTAAAATTTTTAATAAAATGTTATGAAAAGAATGTGATCCTATGATGGATTTTTTAACCCTTAAAACCTATTGAGGCAGCTGATAATTCAACCAAGTGATTTCCCTTTTTTCAAAAAAAATGGCGTTTTTATATATCCCGTTTGAAGATATTTAAAAATTTTCAATGCCATTGAAAATTTTGGTGAAAAGGGAAATTCATGGTTTGATATTTAATTTTTGAATTTTTGTTAAAAATTTTTGAATTTTTTCTTTTTTTTAAGACAAAGCTCCAAAATTTTTTTTTATAATTTTCTCTTTCTTTGTATTTTTTAATGTGCCCTTTTTAGGTTAGTAAAAACTTTTTTTTATGGTTGTTTTTTTTTAAAAAAGAAAATATTTGATGTTTTTTTGTCTTGTTTGTTTTTGTTTTTTTACTTTTTTTTTCTTTTTTCCCAATAAAAATTTATTAAAAACGGCTATGTTTTAAAAAAAAAATTCGTTTGTTGTATTTTTTTACCCTTTTTTTGTCTGCTTTTTATCTTTAACAACAAATCTGATTTATTTTCTTCAAAAAATTAAATGTTAAAACCCAAAAAAACACAATCAAAAAGGTACCTGGGTTTAAAATTCACAATCAATCAACAATCTTCAAAGTGAAAAGTTAATTGATGTAAGTTCATAACGACTCCATTTCTTGACAGAAATAAAACAGTGAGCATTGGACTAAAAGCAGAAATGCCTGTTGCAAGTATATATGTTTAAACAGGTAAATCTTAGTTTTTCAAATTAAAATACAGCATAATGAAAGTTTTGTAAAATGATGTTTACATCCGTTTTGTTAGTTGTATTCATAAAAAAGTCCCTTTGATTAAAAATAAAATCTGAAAACAAGACTGTTTGTTTAATTTTTGAGCGTCAATGAGAGGCAAATACAAGTACTAATACACGTGGAAAGAAATAATTTATATTATCTTAAAATATATTAAAATCTTTACCTAACATGCATTATTTCAGTCTGATATGGCATATTTCAAAATGGTGTTTTGGACACTTATTTGGAATCTGTCTCTTTTTTATACATTATGCACTCACAAAGGAAATTATAAGTATATATGTTTATACAATTACCATAAATCAGGATACTGCAACTGCACATCTTTATAAAATATGATAAATGCTAAAAACATTTAACTTTAAAGAATGTCTGTTGCTCATAATACATACATGTCCAAAACAGGCCGTACTCCTCATTAAGAATATCTCAAGAATTACGTACAATATTTTTACCCATGAATTGCTTCAGATTATTTATGGAAATACAAACATGAAGAAAATTCACTTGCACCGCGCAATAATGTGATCTTTTTAAGATATGTTTGAACAAACAATTTCGAAAAAGAGCGCCACTGATTTTTCAAATAACAGCCTCGCTAATGAGATGAGCAGGGACAAAAATTTGAACCCAAATAAAGGTTATAGCCTTTGTGTTATAGCAATGTAAAGGAATTACTAATCTGAACACGTATGTCGACAGATGAAGCACGAGGATTTCGTGAACCTCGAAAATCAACATTTGACTGCATATATACTGAGTGTACATGTCTGGATTTCTGTGCTGTAGTTTAAAATTTGCAATACAACGTATGCATTGAATAATTATTATAATGAATGAAAACCTAAGGAGGCAGATAACGCCTGGTGAGAAGATTAGAGGTTTGGTATGTTGCAGACAGGCATGTCTCAGTGACCATGTGCAATGCAGACCTCGCAATGGGACCCTGTTTTGTTTACTGATTGGTCTAGAACTTGCCTAGACCTCTCAGATAGACGCACCGGAGTATGGAGATGACCAAATGAACGTTTTGCACCTGATTGCATCTCGAAAGACGAGCGATATAGTTGAAGATCCGTCATGGTATGTGGAGGAATAAATGTCAATGGCAAACCGGATCTCCATATTTTTATATCGGCACCTTGACAGCAAAACGATGCAGTTGGTACTACACATACTCCCGCCTACAAAATACTTTGCAAGTGAAACAATCGAGCTCTAATTTTGGCTGCCAGATTTCCGGACTTCAATCCGATTGTACATGTTCGGGACATCCATTAGAGGGCTATTTCTTGTCTTGTCCGTTTTTTTCCCGTGTGCCCTGTACAGAGTGGTGGCTCTGTGTTAGAAGGTGCGTTCATAAAATGCCGCCATCTCTTGCTGGTCGTGCATTTAATATTTCATGCTGCCGTAAAAGATGAGTAGAACAGAATTTCACAGTCAAAGACAATCGGCTCAGTTACAGCATGAACAGACGCTGTAGGGCTGTAATTTATGCCCCTGGACACCGTATAAGATATTGAAACTTATTCCATGATTTTCATTAAAAGAATAAACAGAACAGGTGACGAAAATTTTGAAAAATATAAAACCTGGTTGAAAAATAATAAATAATAATTAGCTTATTGCATACAATAAGAAACCACAGTTTTAAACGCACTTCGCTATACGAACTTGCTCTCATAAATAGATGCATTTTCAAGTAACTCTCAGAAGATCTATGTTGTTTTGGTCATTAATAATATAGATATATAATGTAAACTATATTCTATATTTAAGTGCTTCCGCTGATGTAATATCCCCGTCATCTGTTTGTAGCACATGTTCATACCTAAAATTACATAATAATAAACGTTGAACCATATACATGTTTATAGACTAACCGCATCCTGAATTAAATTCTTAATTCAACGATATGTAAGAGAGGTTTCAGAACAGGTTGCATCCGGTTCTTTAAATACATAAATTATCATGCATATAATGTGAATAGTTTTCGATTATTGTTTCCACGCACATAATTATAAAACAAAGAAACGAACGAACAACTTCAATTATATTTTAATACAAATGCTACTTGGCATACATGACATTGAAAATTTGGAGAAAAATAGTTTCTGGTTACGGATACAATATATTTGTAAATACAATGATAACTGTAATATCGATATAGTCTTGCTTGGTTCTTTTTAACCCATTTATTTTTCCTAGATTTAAATAAAAGTTTAAGTTGAAACATACAACAAAAATGAAAATAATGGATGCCCAAAGAATACAAAGAAATACACTCATTTGGCGGGTACAAAATGATGACCAACGCAGAATCAATATGGAAAACATAACATCTTTTGAGAAAAAAAAAGATTAAAGAACTCAATGTTTTATATAGATTCCGTGCAAACCACACTATCCATAATGACACACATGTACTGCATATTTTTGTACATTTTGAAAATTGCTTTAGTAAATGACTACTTATTCATAGCAAAAACAACCAGCTTTTTTCTTAATAGAACCTCTGACACGTAGTTTTGTATTTGCTTAGCTGATATGGTTAGCATCGATATTGTTTTGTGTAGACAGCATATACATTTCGGCACATTAACTTGAAACTGCAATATCTATGAAGCATTTAATTTTATTGCTGGTAATTATTATTCAAGTTTGTAATAAAGGTATGATGCCAAACTTAAAAAGTGATATATTTTAATATTTATTATCTCGAAGAATTTGAACATGGTTGAAATTTCTTTCTCTATTATAAAAACCTATATTTCAATGCCCTTTTTCTATCAATCTATTCCCGAAATTCAAAAATGATTTTGATTCATCTTTTATTTATGCACTATATATAATTGTATACTTATAAACTTTTAAACATGCACAGTTAGGTCAATCTAATCCATTGTTTTTCATTTGTATATTATAAGTTAATAAATTTTTAAATAAAGTGTAAAATTTGGAAAATGGAAGATCTTTCGGAAGTGTGCTGGATTCAATGTCCCAGAAGAAATTTCAAAAGTTTACAATGCCCAGATGAAGTATGGGACAACATTTTACAGCTGGGCCAGGAAGCACTTTACACCAGCTGCTGTGAGTGTAAACATTCTGGGAAAGGAAATAGCCCTCAAAAGAAACGAAAACAGCAAACAAATACTCGGCCGAAGTAAAACTCGAAGTTGTGTGGGTGTTGCGTTCATTGAGCACTGCCTTTCCTTGTTTACCATGTTTTGTTAACTTTCATATGCTATTTCAAAGTGCTTGATATATATACAATATGTAAGGAATGCTTGCATAATAATCACATAAAAAGTTCTTGTAGATAAGAAAAGAAAACAAATTTTATACACAATATAGAAATTAAATTTAAAGCATGTTGATATTAATATATTGTTTTAGACACACTTATAGAAGTTCAATCAGAAGTGTAAAGGATAAAATCTGTGTATTCAAAATCAATAACTTTATATTTGAGTTACTCACGCAAACAATATCTAGCTATTCGGTTAATAATTACGCTTAAGGAAAACTATTTAAATCCTAATTGTATAGAAGCCCGTTTATCACGCTTGAGAACAGACAACTCCGTACAAATTACATTTGTAAATACAAAACAATTAGTGTATAACGATCAAGACACGAAATATATTTTATACAATGGGGGGATGGTGTGTAAATTTTGTACATAAACTCTTATTTGCTCCGAGAATCAATCATTTAAAAGTTTGGTAATCTACATGTTTGTTGATCTGCATATATCATAGAATGTATCTCTGTCATTGTAATATATTAATTTGAAATGTAATTACTGATCACGTTGCTCTAGACTAAATGTTTAATCTTTTGCCCAAATACAGGACTCATTTTCTGTTAAATAGATCTTTACTTACCTAGGTTAATGATTTTTAAAGTGGGAATTTATTTGTGTTTTATTTTAATTACGAAGTTCGGTTATACACTGAGTACAATTATGATCAAATTAAGAAGTTTGTTCATGGAAATATGTTGTTAAAATTCCATAAATACCTTACATTTCATATAGTTTGTATTTGTGCCTCCCTTCTATCAATCAAGTACAAGATAAGAAAACTGGTTACGTTTTTGTTTACGTTAAACAGAATTACACTTAAATTAAAGCTATTAAAAGTTAAGCTGCATAGATAGATTTTCTCAGAATCATAACGTTAACTATGCTCTGATAACATTGGCAATTTCAATGTAATGCTTTAGTTTCTTATCGTGAAATATAATGCTATTTCGTTAGTATTAACAAATAATTATGAAAGATTCTTTAAATCGTAAAAGACACATTCTTTATTGTTGCAGACAGTGGACAATTATATTTAATTTTTGAAACTGAAAAATAGCATTTTGTTGGCATAAATGGTACTAATCTATGACTGGAAATATCTTAGCATAGCATCATAAACCGTTTATTTTTATATGATATAAAACCGGAAAATGTATTACACGAATTCATTTAATTATTGCAAAAACTCTTTTAAACTATGATAAGAAAGTAACAATCTATTTTGGAAGAAGCAGTTAAAACAATCTAAATTAAAACCTAAGAAATCTAGAAAATTATACTGTATAATATCAAATTCTGAAATATAATTTGCTTGAGGTATGAAATTCTGTCTTAGGGTGACATGATCCACATTCAAGTTGGGCAGTCTTTCTAAGATTAAGATAGTTGTTATATTTTATCTCATTTTCAGTTATTGGCCAATCACCATAACAAAAGTCCATCTTCTGACATATATTACTAATTAAGGTCAACCTGACAGCGAAAAAGATAAGCATTTTACTTTAATTCTGCATGTTATTTTTTTTGAGACAATATATTATCAACCAAAGTTGTATATGTTCGTATTATAATGTACTTTAATTTGTTTCTCTTTTCGTACATTGAATATATTGGGATATATTAACTACTGGTTGTCGGTCATATTCATTGCTTTGTAGAAGTAACATACTCAAGCATTAAAATGTTTATTCCTTTTTGGAGAAAAAAGTAGCTCATTTGAGTGATTATTCTTTTAAAAAAATAGAAAGAATGTATGTTATTTAACAATTGCTCAATCTTCAATGATAAATAATATAAATAAACCAAACAAATAACAAATGAAGTAATTCTTAAAATCTACAAACGTAAATTTATTGCAAACCTTATGAAATTAACCATTTTGCAAATTGGATACAAATCTTTGCAAATACCAAACGGGTCAAGAAAAGTAAACAAGTTACAAATCATAACTATGTGATATTTCATTTCAAATTCAATGCATGAGTTATTTTATGTACCAAACGAAATACTCTTTATCTTAATCATTTATAAATAATATATTATGGTCCATTAAAGAAGCTTAACATGAAGTACTTAAATATGAAATATTTTTCAGATGCATTATCATGACACATTTTTTACAAGTATTGGAATTTATTTTTGAGAATTTTGTTAGATCCAAGAATAAAACAAGACTGTCAAAGAATAAATGTGGAATGTCTTCTTGGAGCAGAAAGGCTAAGAATCTCCTGGTCCGCTAATGCACTCCAATTTGAGCCCCTTTTCCCCATGTACACTGGGTGGCATCGATAATGTATGTATTGATATCATACTTTTCCTTCGGGGGCCAAGTATGTCACTATCCCGAGAAAGTCGTGCAGTGTGTATATATCTATGCGGCGGCGGCAACACACCTGTTGGAGAACTGCAGTTAGAACTTAATGAATTAACACTTTGAGGCACAAATAAAGTCACTGATAGGCATTTAGCTTTTTTGTTAAGTTGAGCATTGTGAAAATAATAAGCCACACACAGGAAGATAAAGATACTCGCAGCTGCCGTAGGTCCTGCAATAATCATTGCCACAGGCAGATCTCTCTTCGATTGCTCATATGTTGACGGTGAAGTTTGTGCACCAGAAGTACTTCGTTCTGAAAATTCTTGTTGAGAGTAGTTTAGAAAATAATGCATTGAATTATTACTGACTGATTTTCTATCATCATATTGTTTCACAATTCGTAGAAAAGAATCTAAAGCATCAGTACCTGGCCTGTCATTCATTGTTATGTTTCCTGAGCTGTGTTTAAGTGAAGAAGCAGCAAAATCTGTCTGTTTTCTCTTTCCATTTTCATTTTGCAATTCAGGAGCTTTACAGTAAGTAGTTATTGTAATACATAGCGTAACAATGTAGAAATTACAAAAATGACATCTCATTTTTAAATTAATATTTGAATAGTTTATTCGGTGAAATGATTTAAGATTTTGACAGTCGTATTCTTAAAGTAATAATACTCCAATATTCCAAGCTAATTATAACGATAATGATGATCATCAAAATTACATTTATTATATATCATAAATTATGCTGTTTAATAAAATCAAAGTCCCGTCATATTTCCTTTTAATCACGAAATACAGATTAAAATTTAATCCGCATACTTTAATTCCATTGCCGATGCAACTATTTTCATCTTCGAAATTCGTTTCTGAATAATAGTTGTATCACCATTTTTACAAATGTATGTCTCATATTTAATGTATTTCTTTAAATTCCGATCAAATTAAAAGACTAACCTATCTATTTAAAAAATTAAAGTCATTTGAAATATTAAATTTTTGATTCTAAACTTGTCAACTTTGTCCTCCTGAAATCAGTGAAAATCCACAGTTTCTAGAATATTATTTGCAGCATTCTATTTTCAAGGAAATAGCATGCCAGAAACAAACTTATTAACGATTGATTACTTCCAGATTCCCGGTTCTGATAGAACACTTGAACAGATGAAAGTATTCTTGTTAAAATAAACCTATTTATAAAATTTCTATTTATATGTAAAGCTGTCCAAGTATGAGTCAAACTTTCTACGCACAGTGAAGGCATTTTCTAATCAATCGCTCTGCAATCGTCTTTAATCAAAAGCTGTATGTTATTATATGTAATTCATAATATCCCTATAGGTGATAGATCTCCGCCCCGGGAATCACATACTTTCCTTTAAAACTTAAAAAACCTCTGCTCTGAAAGCTGAGGTATTTGACATGGAACAATTTCTTATGTATTCTTACCAATTTATTCAAATTATTGCTGTCGGGTACAAATTGGCCATACTCATGGGTTCATTTATAATTATATGCATATTGACATGTAACGGAAAACTTCCAAAATCTCCTCTTACGATATTGTTCAACTTTGAAATTTTAACTGTTTACACATAATTTAAAGTGGATCTGTAAAGGAAAATTTGTAATACAATAAATGATTTCATTGATCGTATTTTGATATCAGACATAACAACAAACAACAAAATAAAGAAATATAGATATTTGAAAATGTGCTCCTTGTAGACCAATCCCTTTTAACATGCTTATGAATCAGTTGACTCAGATTTTGACCGAGTGGACTTTTTGAGTGAACTAAAATTTGAAATACATATATTTGCATAATTTCATATGCAGAAATGAATTTTGATTTTGGCTGCCTAGATTTTTAAGTCGTGGGATACTTAAGAAGTGGGCAATGGGCTTTGATATCAGTTGACAGATATTTTGGTCCAGTGAGACGCTGTTTTGTTTAGTGCTATAGCTGTGAAATTTAGACGATATGCACATTGCACAATTTCAGATGCAGAATTGGAATTAATATTTCATATTATTTGACCTACTTTTCGGTTCTGGAGAATCAGATTTGAAATTTGGGCTATATACACATTTAAATTTGCCAATGAATTTTGATTTTAGTTGACCTCGATTTGACCTAGTGATCTGCATCAAATCTAATAAATCTAAGAGTAAAACATTAACTTTTAATATGCTTCAAATAAATGATGTAAAACTTGTAGACCTGAACTTATTTGATAGGTTTACGGAACAAATTTAATGTATATAAAATAAAACGTCCCCGTGTTATAACTTATATTTCCCGCTTAGGTCGTTGTAATTAGAAATAAAAACAGTTTAAAACAGTTTTTTCCAAACCTAATATTATTTAACTGAATACCTAGCTAGACAATGTTTGTATATATAAGAACCTCAAATATCTATCTATTCATTGATTCTCATCATTTTCGCTCGTGATTAAATTGATATGCATATGCAATATTGATAAAAAAAATAACAAATATGAAACGTTAATGATCAAACTAACTATACCAAACATGTTTAAAATTTTAAATCAACTTTGTAACATACATAAAAACTGAGTGATAAAATTAACTTTACTGTGCATATTAAAATATTCAGTTAGTTCATAATTATAATGATGATGATTATGATGAATTATTTCAATATTAAAAATACCAGGAAAAATAACTCAGCATACATAAAAAATCTGCACAATTTAATGTGTAAATCAGTTGACTAAGATATATACCAGAGACCCACTGTTTGTATTTTATGCAATGACTTATTTATTTTTACACTGAATAATAAATATTGTGTTTTATTTGACATGCTGAAATAACCTGCCTTCAGTTTTATCTGGATTTTAGAACATCATGTGATGTAAACATATGTAAAAGCAAATGATAAGCTATCTTTTTTACTACCATATTTAGGCAATCTTATATATTCTCTTTTTCTAAACTGTTTACTAGTAATCAGATAAATGATGTATTTGATACTTGTACTGATGCAAAAGCATTGCAATAATAACATTAAATGGAGCACAGAAAAAGAGAATGTGATGTGTTTACTAGACAGATTTCTACAGTAAATTGTAAACTTAAATTTCAGAAGATTCACTGAATTAAATCTAAAAGTTAATTTTAGTATTAGAACATAATAGTATGGAACAAATTGATTCGTCTCATATTAATTTTGCACCGTGTTTGTCTGTACTTGATTTTATTCACCAACTCAACAATTGTTTGACTAGATGTTATGCCAAAGAAAAAGAAATTGAAACCACTTAAAAATAATTGGTTTAAGGAAATGGTTACTTAACAAGCTTCCAGCTTTCCTGATATTATATATATGATTGTATTTACTTTTTGGTGTATATATAGGTTTATATGAAATAAAATATTGTTAAAACTAATTGATTACTTCAGATATCTCTAAATACAGTTTATCAACTGTTATGATCGGTAAAGCACTACATACAAAATGTTTGGCACTAAGCATGGCAGCATTCCGTTATGTTAATTACCAACAATAAAACTTAATGCTTCATTGAAATGGCTGTTTGAACGAAATGTACCCATTAATCTTACATGAAACTAAGGCAGACAATTTTATGTAAATCAGTATAAACAACGCTGTATTACAACTAAATATAATTACACTTGAATTTTAATGACCTATGTATAACAGCTAGCTATTTTGCTAAGAACACGTTTGCCCCTACTGATGCCCATGTCAAATCATGGAAATGATTTTAGTTATTAATAACTATCTTTTATTATTTT
This sequence comes from Ruditapes philippinarum, assembly GCF_026571515.1. NCBI lineage: Eukaryota > Metazoa > Mollusca > Bivalvia > Venerida > Veneridae > Ruditapes > Ruditapes philippinarum. The sequence goes on along the minus strand of NW_026861693.1, from coordinate 102,554 downwards.
AACTTATTTCATTTTTACATATCTACGGTTTAATCACTCATATAAGTTTGCCAAATAACTTGGTTTTCCATGCTTTGTAGTCGATTAATAACTTGTTTCAATATATGGAGCATGACTAGGTGGCTGCAATCATTATCAATATTACATATATTGTTAACGTTAGCAGAAACTTTAAAACTCACAGTTATCTTTCAAACATTGATGTATTGAATTGTATCTTGTTTTGTCACTTTTTTTCTTCTTAGAGTATCGAATTAAATAAGGCTGAGCATGAAAACAATAATTCATATTGTGGCTTTTAACATTTTAGCACTAAAAGAACCGGATTAAACATGTTTTCAAAACCTCTTTTATACATCATGAAAATGAGAATTAATAAATTTTGGAATAATCAGCATACAATTATCATGTATGATAACAACAGTTGTTAATATCTAAATTGAGATATGAACATTTGCTACAAAGAGATTATTAGAAATTGCATCACCGGAAGTACATAAAATTTAAATTGCATCACCGGAAATACATAAAATTCAAATTAAAATTATAACCTGGTTAATTAGAAATGTGGTTAGTCAAAAATGTTAAGTATAGCAAATTGCAAAATTTCTTTGTATGCAATAAGTTAATGGATACAGATAATGAATTCTGTTAGTGTTAAATTGTATACAAATGTCGACTTAATTCTATGTAAGTAACATAGGATGATATTTATACATGTGTGTAAATATCCGTTTGTATAATAATATTAACTTGGGCAGGTGACAATATTTTTTTGGTCACTAAAGTCGATGTTACTGTAACTGCAAGCATTTCGGTCCCTTTGTTTTATATCTGCTAAACGTTGGTCTAAGTTGACCCATTATTATCTGAGCTTTTTTATTTTACTTAATCGGATTTTCTTAAAGTGGTTTCGATTGGTTCCTTCTGTACTTCTTCTTTACCAGTATTTTTCATAGCTTCTTTTCTTGCTTCTCCTCAACTAGTTAAGCGTCGGTCTTACAAATACTTCGTGAAAACAGTCGTACCAATACTCATATATCGTTCACTCAGAAATTAACTCACTATCAAACAAGGTGTTTTTTTGTTGTTGTTGTTGTTATTTTGTTTTTGTGGGTTTGTTTCGGAACTGTGCCGTTCTACATTTTAACCATATCGACCGAGGAAAAACAATATGCCATCATTTATATTGTAATAAAAATGTGGTAAAGTTTTCACGTTGATGAAAATGGAAGTCAGTGAACGCGCAATTACAGTTGACTTGTGCGTCATGGAAACGTTCAATACTTAAGTGCATAAGAACTTGAATTTTGTTAAATTGTAAAAGCATGTTTTATAAAACATTTAAATTGTAGATTATATTCGTTTTGGCACAATAACTTCAAACTGCAATAACAAGGAGGCATAAAATTTTATTGTTAGTAATAATCATACCAATATAAATGGAAGGTATGCTGCCAAACTTAAGAAAAAAAATATTATGAATAAGAATTCATTATAGTGTGATCAGCTTTTTCGGTAATACATTATTTACTAAACTATTTTGAGATTCATAACCTCAAAGAATTTTCACGTGGTTTGCAATTTCTTCCTCTATCATGGTACGACCACTCCTCCGGCGTTGCATATTTTGTTTCACACACCTCACATTCCTTCCTCCAGTTTTGTAATTGTTTTCTTATAAACATATTATTCAATGTAAAATGTATTTAAATACTTTAATTAATAACAATATTTACCATGTTGTTTCTGTTAGCAATAAGGTATAAATAATAAACATTCTATAGAAGTTTTTATGTTTATTGGCAAAAGTTTTTTTCGGGGGTTCGGGGGTGTAGTTATACATGTATACAGTCGATTATATTATTTTTTGAAAATTTATAAGCATTTTGTTGGCACCGGTGGAAAATTCTTAGCTTTTGAAGTATCATTTTTGCACCATAAAATTTCTACATGATAAAATAGAGAAAAGGGGACAATCCAATTAATAATTGCAATTAACACACACAAGAAATATGTTGTTTCTTTTTTGTTCTTTTTTCAAACTTACATTCTTACTGCTTTAAAGAGTTAGAAATCATTAATACATTTATAGCTTCGTGTATAGTATCATTAACATTGTTTGAATTACTCGATTTATAACGCTAAATCTTTGCATTGTTTTATGTACACTTTGCTTGGTTTGATTTATTGATATGTATATTTTCACTAAGACTTAAAGTTCTATGATTTGATTTATGCTATGTTCTTCTGTTTTTAATAAAAGATATGAATTTCAAAGAGTATTTATTTTGGAAGCAGCAGTGAAAACGATAACGAGCAAATGATTCAAAATGATCAACTATACTTTATAATATATTATTCTGAAGTACAATTTGTTTGTCATATGAAATCCTGAATTTACGTGATACGTTTTTCATTCTTTGACATAACATGATCAATTAATACTTTATTGTATTACAAATCTTAGTTTATTTCCCGTTTCGTACATTGCTTTTTCATTAAAGTGTGTGTGTATATCTAGTAATACAGGTCTTGCGTAAAATATTACATATACATAGTTTTGATTTGTTTTACACACGTCATCAGCTCGTGCCAATCAAATGTATGATCACAAATATTTATCTTTTATCTTTTCATAAAAATACAACAAATATAAACAATAACTTTACGGATTGCCGGTCATTTTGATTGATTTAGTTAGGCGTCATATTTCATCGATTTAGTGAGCGTTAGCCTTCATATGTTCTAAAATCTATCTGTTAGTTTATTAACCCATTACTGCATAAGCACTTTGTGAAAGATGACTGTTTTCATTGAAAAGTCTCCCGTTACAAGTTCAAATTGCTATAAAACTATAAAAACTGCTTCAATACCAATAAACTTGTCACAAATGTTGACATTGCCTTTGTAACAACATGCTCAGGATTAAATTTCCTGTTACCGTGGCAACGAGGGGACATCTCAAATTTGCCAAAATTCACTTTTTGTGTTGATTTCTTTCCATCAAAATTGATTTCAAAGTGCTGCAACTTCTCAATGGATTTTTGCCAAAAGATGTTACTTTATCTAGTTCTTGTCTTCTAGTCAGTAACTGTATTTCTGCCACAGACATGTTGCCGCCGTCCCAAAGATAATTATATTCATAAAGCACGACATTCTCGAGATAGTAACATACTCGGCTTTGAAGGAAAAGTATTGTTTCAAGAGATCTGCGTCTATCTGGTTCTAGGAGATATTCTTTTTTTTTTAATTATATTCTTTCAAGTAACAAAATCCTCAATTAATGTTTTCCTTTTCCTTGTGTGGGGTAGATCTACCTAATATTGCTTTAAAATGCCATTTTACATCATATGTCATAATATTTCCTTCGTTATACTGATATAACTCATTGTTATGATTTGTCATTTATTGAAAATGAATAGAGGAAACAGTTTTGCCTAGATTATGATCATATTTGTTTTTATTTGTATTTACCGATGTATTCGACACATTGTATACATTGTGATACTGTTTAATCTATTCTAAGATTGTGTTATTAATGGAATAAATATAAAATTATTGTAGCGAAATTACACATTCTGTCCCGTAAAGATTCCATACAATTGTAATTAGGATAGTCAAATTGTCCAAGATTATATCTGCTTCCTTGGCATTATATACGTGCTTCTATACAATCATATTTCTTTTCTCTGAATGTTATGATCTAACCGAAAAACTAGAAAATAATCTATCTAAAAGTTTGGCAGCTTCCTTTCTCTCAAACTGGTATGATTATTACCATCAATAAAATTTAATGTGTCATTGAACTAAATGTGCCAATATAATCTACACTTAAACTGTCTAAATAAAAAAATCGATGTAAATCAATATAAGCAGCGCTATTAAAGCACTTGTTTTATGAATTGTTCATATATGTTCTTTAAATCAGTCGGCTATTTTGCTATGAATACTTATTTACGTGTCAAATATGTTATGTAGAAAGATATTTTGGATTAAAAATATCGAGTTCTTTGATCATTTTTAAACAGATTTTATGTTATTTACAATTCTAACACGAACCGCTTTTTTATTGTTATTATGCAATGACATTCAATATATAGACATGTGACGTAACTTTTATACACGTGACGTAACCACTAAAAATGCGACGCGCTGAAAATTATTACGTTACAGTACCTAATTATCAGGTACTGCAGTATTTATTTGTTGTTGTGTTAGAATCGAAATAAGATATCCAACTCGGTGATTTTATCGCTTGATAAAATCACCGTTTGTCGTTCGGATGCGCATCATTATATCACTTCGGCGAATTAAATTGATATCACTCGATATTGTGCTTGCAAAATAAATTCACTATTTTGTATTAAATTGGCACGTATGTTGCTGTTTGAATCAAATCAAAATAGGTTTACAATAAAGGAAAAATGTCTACTGCAGTATACTTTCATTTAAAAGAGCAAACAAAACTTCGTTGACATCATACTCATATATTATGGGGCCCCCGTCACACCATAACGTTGTGGTCAGCGTTCTTAGACGTTTGATAAAACGTTGATAGTGCCAGAAGAAAGTCGGTAATCGCCGGGAAACGGCAGAAAACGCTGGTTTGAACATGCAACAAAAGTTCTCATTCATGAACGTGAAAACAATTACTGAAAATCATTCACAATATGTGGATTTTATGTGGCTTTTAACATTTCAATATTCAAAGAACCGAATGCAACCTGTTCTTAAACCACTTCTTATCAATTCTAAATTTATCAGTAGATTTTTTCCTACTTACAACAGACGTTTATAAATATCTAATTTAAGTTATGAAAATGCGTCACAGAAAGTACTAAAAATCATTCTTATGACCGTACACTGCTTGGCAAATAACAGCTGAATTTCTTCTTTAAATGTTATTACAAAACAGCGAGTTTGGCATTATAAACACTGAGGTTTAGTTCTCTGTGTATGCAATAAACAAATTGGTACACATATTGAGTACGCGTTTAGTTACGAGTAATTTGGTATCTTACTAGTATGATATTTTATATACATTGTTAGGCACTTGCATTGGATTAGTAGTAAAAGTCACCTTTTTGCGTGTAGAGTCAAATGACCAATGAAAGCACTAGACATACTTAATTTAGACAAAGGGAAATTTGACATTACTTTATAAACAATTGAAATGGTTTAACACATTTTAATGTTTTACCAATGCATTAAAACTATCATGTTCTTCTCCAAGAGATCATAGTAACAGTTTGCTTCCATTGAATATTTGTTTGTCTGGAGGTTTACAAATAATTATTGTTGTTTATTTTCGTCTTTAATTTGACAGCTATAACAGCAAACTAATGATGGGTGTAAATTTATACAATATAAAATAGAATTCCTCAGGTTTACCCAAACATGTACATGACATGATGGACAGGTGTCTTCTAATGCAAGAAGGCATTTAGTGTGCGTTAAATGTACAAATGGACCGACTTTATTTAAATTGACGGGATATGGTTAGTTTGTTTGGTTTAACGGCGCACCAACACATTATAGGTCATATGGCGCCTACACAGGAAAGATGATTTTGGATAACCTTGGGTGTTACAAACTTCAAAGCAACACCAGGGGTCAAAACCCTTTAACCTACTGAAGCTTCTTCAGTTGTTCGAACTCACTGAGTAGCCTCACACGATCACGCAGCCATAAACGGTGGCTGCAGTTCTATGCCTCAACCATTAAAAACAACCTCTCAGCCACAAGGGGTACGCACTCAGGTGGGTATTATTTAAATCTTCAGCCTCAAAGTTTCTTAAATCGTCTTGTCCTGTTTTACGACATTGAAGTTAAAATTACTCTATAGCTCTCAATTCACAGCAAAATGATACTGAAACATGACCTTATTAAACAGCACAGTTTTTAGGTTTCATTTATTCATTATAACAACCTCCATTTTATTTCAACCGAATAGGGGAATAAAAAAACGTTATAAATACGATTGTAATGATCTTGCAGTGCTCAACATTTCTTGTAGTAAACTCTTCAAACAGTACAACATAATTACTGACATATATCTCTTACTCTTGAAACACCCTATGCCTATCTGATGTTTGAAATATTTCAGTTGTTAAGTAGCAGACAATTGACAATGCAATTACAACGGTTCCTGTTTTTGTCCGCATTCGTTCCCGATTTGGTCCGCATTGCAATTTATCATTCCGATGGTGAACATTTTTGTATTGTTGTAAAAGCCAACTTCTAAATGATTTGAATACTTCGTAGATTGTTCAAAATAATCGATTACTTTGCATTCTTTACAAAAAACTAAGAATATACCTTACAATATTGTGTATTGCAGCATCTTTATAAAAACATAACATGATCAGTTAACACATTATCACATCTCCAATTCTTAGTTTATCATCAATGATTAATACTTTAAGGAATATTCAGTTAAAGCTTGGTTATAAAGCAAGTTCTTTTAACTTACATAATTGGCAGATAATTGATAATTATTATGTACTGGGGTCATACATTTATGACCCTAGTATGACTCCCTAGTCGGACATGGTTTTAAACAGGCTATAATATAATAAACGGGTTATAATACATGATCTTCATTATAAACAAAGAATGTGTACTAAATCTAAATGTCTTGATCAAACAGTCAGTCCATAAACATTTAGTTTTTCCCTTTTTTCAAAATAATAACAAAGATTATATACATTCATCATTAGTTTAATATTAAAAACATCTCAATATTTTTCAAATAACCACCACCTGTCTTGTTCTAAACAGAACACAAGGAAAATGTGAAATCAATAATTTTGGTACAATGTTAATCATCTTCCAGATCCTTAAAAATATTGCATATTCAAGACTCAACAATTCTAAGTCTAAACTTTTTCTAAAACAAAGGAATTATCTTATTCAATTCACAACAATTACTTTTCTTTTTCTATATATTGCTGCTTTAATCTTATTCAATACACAACAATTTCTTTTCTTTTTCCATATATTGCTGCTTTTATCTTATTCAATACATAACAATTTATTTTCTTTTTCTTCTATATATTGCTGCTTTTATCTTTTTCAATACATAACAATTTCTTTTCTTTTTCTATATAGTTTTTTATCTTATTCAATACATAACAATTTCTTTTCTTCTCCATCTATTGCTGTTTTTATCTGACTCAACGCAGAACAAATTCATTTTCTATCTATTTCTGCATTTATCTTGTTCAATTCCTTCTTTTTTCAATCTATTGCTGTATTTTTATAATGAGGATTGATTTTATTCAATAAATAACAATTTAAACTCTTTTTGCCCCATCTATTGCTGCTTTTTCTTCTTTCCTTTAACTATCTTTGGTTTTGAAGCCTTTGATTTGTGAACTGTGTCTGACTTTGACGACACATGATTTTGAGATTTGTCAGCAAGTTTCCATGGAAACATTTGTGTTGTAAACTGACAATAATGGAAGAACAATGTAAACAAGAGGAAATGAGCACAAGAATACACTGAGATGACCAATGAGAAGAGGTCTGGTAAATGTACAGGGGGCGGAACTAACACCATGACCAAGGTAAGGATAACCACTCCCACCATTGATATGCAAAACTGAAAATATAAAAGGAATCATTTTTATATTGTACTGATACTGTCTATTAATATATGATTTGATATTAAATAAATATGAAATATACATTACTTAAAAGACTTGTTCACACTACTATAACCTCTATTTAATACAAATGTTTTACTAAATTTGATATCAATCCATGTCTAAGTTTTTTCTAAAAAGAATTGTCATGCAAGTTAACGAAATACATTTATCAATTATTGTCTTTTTAATGCTATTGAAAAAAAAAAAATTGTTTACTTAACTATCAACAAACTATATTGAAAGAGCATTATTTTGTTTACATATCAACTTACAGCTAGATTTATGAAAATATTTATCCAGACAGCTGTTTCGGATTGGTCTTCCTTATTTTTGTTTTCAACTGGGTAGAAATTGTAGAATAAAATGGCATACAGGCACATAAGGGAAAGGTATGGTACCAGTTGACCATCCTTCAGTAGTAACGGCAGCATACTGTAATTAAAACATAAACCAAAATATAGATAATCTAAGAAAATTTCTTTAGAGGTGGATGGGGGGAGTGATGACTTAATTAATAAGTGATACCAACATTAGTGACTTAATGGATCTTATTTGTGCATTTATATCTGCAGAAGCACAAGGACACATTACTTGTAGAAATGGAGCTCTTGTGCTACCCTGTGCATGTAACAATCCTTTTGGTAAAGGTAATTCACTTTCAGTTCCAGCAAGTTAGCTGTTAAACATATTTATTATAGCTTGATTGTAATGAAAGCTTCAAGCAAATTTGAACCTAATCAAATCAGTTTTCAGAAACTAAGCAAGTATCAGGTATCATATGAGGAAACATGCTCCTGACCAGATTAAAGCTTAAACACAGGTCCTTCACCACAAGGCCATAACTCCCTTTCTTCTAGTTGAATTAGATGTTAGACACCAGGCAACTCTACTAACTCCTTTATTTGAATGCAATCAGCTTACTCACAACATTTAAACAGAATTTTTGTAGATAGTATTTATACAAGAATAAAGCTTTAGAATGATCCCTGAACTTGTACATTTGTCAATATATTTCAATGCACATCAGTCATAAAGAGCAAAAGAAAATATTTAAAGCATTATTATGTATCACAAAGTTAAATAATACAAAAACTAACTTACATAGATTTATGGTTATTAAAAACTTCACATTAGGTTAGAAGTTATACTATGGTTAAAATTTTAGAGTACCAAAAAGGCTGGCAATTAAAAAATAAAGCAAGATAGAATTATTGTTCTTGAACTTTATTTTATAGTTTCTATCAATGTATGAAAATTTAATCAAATTTCTTTAATACTTTTAAGGTAATTTTCCAGACAAGTAATATAATTGGAGATAGTAAAAAAATCTGCAATTTAGGTATGGTTCATGACACTGCACTTCTTCTAACTAATCTCTACAACTGTGTGAAATGATATATCATCAATTTTTTTAGAAGTTATTCTCCTGACAAGCATTATAAAATCAAGAGATATCTAAAAAATTAAGCAAGACAGTTTAACTGTTATAGTTTTTGATCACTGCATTTCTTTTCATTGGTCCATATAACTGTGTGAAGTTTTAATCAAATTCCTTCAATATTTTTCTACTTATTCAGCAGACTAGAGTGTAAAAAACAAACATATGACTGGACATGGTTGCAACATACTATATTAATAATAAATATTAAATTCAATTCTGAGCAGACATACCTGAAAGTTGAAACCTGAAGAAACCAAAAGCACCAGAAGGGATGATCAGGTATAAGTGTACAAACAATTCTACAATAAAAAAATGTTTATACATACATTTTGCCCTTCAAATTTTTAAAGGGATACTCAGGCAAATTAATGACAAAAATATGAAAATGATCTTAAGTACTCAATTCAAGCTAAAACAACATTTTCTTAAAATCCAAGGATGAAATTCTGTATAAATTCTATATATTTTGGGTTTGAAGCATAAACATATCAATATATGTTGAACGAAATTTAGACACGGACAGAATCGCCGAGTAGTTTTAAAACAAGTCATGTTACTTGAACAAACCCTGGAAGTTACAATGACAGATATTGTGGATATTGTTTGATTAAAACAAGTCCAAACAATTCATTAGACTTGTTCATTGACGTTTCCATAGTTCACTGTGACCACTTTTATGAACTTTTAACGCTCTAACCTGACCCACGCGGGTCAAGTTAGGAAACCGACAATTTATTCATTATAAGAAAAAATGTTTTGCTCCTGTGACTGCCTAGTGTATTCATTTTAAGGACATTTACAGAATAATGAATGAAAAATTTAAAACGAAGAAACGAAAATTTTGCCTGTGTCTCCCTTTAACAATACAATTCTATTTTTGGCACATGTCAAACAATGCTGCAATTAAATGAAGTATGCCTGAAATACAAATTGACTGATATTTATTGCCATTAAACTATTTCAGGAGTGTTTCACTGCAGATCCATTTGTCCAATTTCCTAAATGTATTAAGAATCAAGTGTATAAACAAATAATGTAACTAAACAGTTAAGATGGATTATTGGTACATGTTGTACTGTTTTTACCATTAAAAGAGGGCACTAGTTTATCTACAAACCCCTGTTCAGACCTATGTCTATTAAAATCCCTAAAATTAATGATACTTTGATTTATCCATATCTAAACAGATTCTCTACATCTGTACTTTGATTTTTTACATAACTTGATAAGACTACATAAAAAAATTAAAATACCAATACTTAAACATTAGTGAATTACAAATAACAAAATTCACAAAAGAATCTACACACAAGTGTAATGTTGAAGTACACACAAAAAGTTGAGCAATCCAAGTTGAATTTGGATTTGAAAAAAAAAAATCTTAAATATCTTATAGATACATGTATAAATGATTATCAGTTCCACAGTTATAGGTACATTTTTAATATTCAAGACTGATTCATTACATTTAAAACTATAGTTCTACTCCTTTTACCTGCATCTTCCTATTGAGTTTTAAATGTATAACTAACATGTTGTAATAATATTGTTGTATGTTATAAATTCAGTTTAAGCAATGGTAAATTAGTATACACTATCTTCTACCCTTTATCTGCTGAATTTGTGTAATGGATTCACACTGCTTTGAATTGGAATAGCCCTTTGAAGTCTAAGGGATTTCATTCACAAAATACTAAAACTGAGCTTCAAACAATATAGAGCCTGGTCAGACTGTAGGACTCAATCAAATAAAGGTTAAATTCAAATATATAAAGAAAACGATAATACTTACAATGCTGCTAAAAGAATACTTTTTTCATGGACTTGGAATGAAAACAGGAAAAACACCATGGATGAATTTACCTGAAAATATACATTTACTGAAAAATACTTGTATCAATTAAGCTTCAGTACTTAATACAACATCATACATCATGATTACATATCAGTTTTTGAATCTGCAAGTGAAATTTTACACTATTTTATTTTGATTAAAATTTGGCTATAAAGAGGGCAAAAATTTCACCAAGAGTTCATTTCTTAACAGCCTTTAAAATTTTACATAATAGTTTTGTTCAATTTTGACAAAAAAAGTCACTGCGACATTGACCTTTTGTTATGTATAAACTATTTATATAGTTTGGGACATAAACTTCATAAAGAAGGTTCTTACTAAAATTATCGTCTGCTTTAAAAGTCATTCTCATTTGCAAATAAACCTGAAGCAATAAGCCTTTGCTATAAGTATAGAGCCAGGCCAACCTGCTCCCCATGCAGTCTGACAAGGCTTCATACTGTTGTGTCAATCATGTATATTGTGAAACAAAACATTCAGCCTACCTACCAATGCATATCTGAACTTTTTAAATGATGGACGAAACAAAAGGTCAAGTGATGATGGCAAAAGGCACACACAAGTCGAACATAAACTGAAAAAAAATAGTATTTATAACCAAATATTAGCCAGTAGATAGTCCTAGATGCAGCAAAATTTGTATTTTAACAATTATAAACAAGAGCACAGATGCGGTGTTAATACTCATCCTGTTAAAAATTCTAACTAAAAGGGGCATAACTCAAAAAATATTGCTTACAGAATTATGCCCCTTGTGCAACTTATGATTATAAGCAAGTTTTTACAGTTTCATGTGATACCTTTTAAAAGAGCTACAAAATTAAGTTTTTGCACTACGACAACAACAACAACACAGTGACCATAATCGCCTGACTTTTTCATTAAAACAGATGAGCTAAATAAAAAATATTCAGTCATTGACATTAAAATGCTGACCAAAATTTTTCATAAGTTTTCTTTTGCCTGGGTCAATGTCTCTTAAATACTCAAAAAATTTACAGGGACTTTGTAGCTTCACTATTAACGGAAGACTTAAGGCACGATCTGGCACTTGGGTAGAACCACCCACCACCATAAGCTAACTGGATAGCTTCATAAAACATGAAAAATTTCAAAGTCTTTGACAATACAGACAAATGTCTATAATTTTTCTCTGGTTTCAAAAACACAAAACATTCGGATTAGAGAATTAAATATAATGTAAACACTGCCCAATTCAAAACTTTTCCTTCAGTTCAAGCTTACAATGTTGTCCTTCACACAAAAAATGTATAGTGCCTATGACATTTTTGTTCTTACACTCCAAGGAATGCAAAGCTATATATTCAAACACTTTATACAGCAGTTGTTCAATAGCATTGTATACCAAATATTAATCATATACATTTAAGCATACACCAGAATGGCATTATTGGCTAGAAGCATCACATATCTTACCACAAAAGAAGAATATTGTCTCTAGTCATGACCTGTTTCCATTTTATAACAACAGAGAGAGAACACCATATGTTGGATACCTTATCCTGAAAAATTTACAGAACAATTTTTTTGTAAATAATAATATTAGAGAAGGGATAAAATGTAAGTCTTTATAAATGTAAGTCTTTATAAAATGTATTATTTGGTTTCCAAATCGTGTATTCATTACACGAACTTGCTTGTTTCCATTTGGTAACATAACCCATTGTGAACTGCTTTTTCTGATGAACAAATAAGTTCACTTTCAACTAAAGACTTACATATATCCAGATCAATATTTCATGTACTGCATACTCTATAGCCATTTCTCAAGGAAGTTGTGGTACAAAACAGAAGGTATGAAATACTACTTTATCACATATAAAGTGGCAAATCAAACAATGATTTTTGCCATTTTTAATGAACATAATTTAAAAAAATAACTAAGATAGCTATTTCTGGATATTGATATAAATTTACAACAGTATTTTAAACTGCACTTACCTCAAAAATTCCTCTTGCAAATGGAAATAATCTATGGACCACTTGCATTACTGAGTCTACACTGTACAGAAATGGTGCCCAGGAAACAGCAAATGTTACAATCACTGTTAGTCCGATCTTTATAAGCTGAACTATCCTGAAAACAAGAAAATACATATGATATTACACATTGATCCGTACACCATAAAGATCCATCTTTCTAAGTTAAGAAAACTAATCATCATTTTAAGCAAAATTTTTCAATTTTTTTTACTGATTGAACAGTAAACAGAGCAGTCTATCGGAAGGCATGAATCTTGGTCTGCAGTGACAACATAGGTAAATTCAGTCGCCTGCAGCAAGGTTAAAGTTAAATAATCATATACCTCAACATTTGAGAAACTGATTGGTACAAAAATAACTATCTGCTTCCCAGTTGGTAACAGTATTTCCTTTTCTGTTTTGTGCCAGTAAGTATTAGTATTCACACTAGATGGTACAACTACAAACAAAATATTACTAGATTTTCTTCTTGAACCCCAAGTAACTGCAAAAAAAACCTGTTTTCTAGAAATTACTGTGACTGTGTGGTTTTGTCCTGGATTCTCTATTTATCCCAATTATCTGCCAAACATTCCTGTTTTCTACACATTTCAAATTTAATTACTGTGTGTTTGTTCTGACTAAGTGTCTCAAAAATATAAAATGGTGATTCAATATTACAGAAATACTAAACTGAATATTTTTTAAAAAATAGCTACACAGTCTCTATATAAACATGCCATGACAACATGTTTCAAAGTGCTTACCCTCCATGTTTACAGTTTCTCAAACACGAACCAAGTAAAAAACAGAAGAATGGCATTGCATGATACAACTCCATTTGTTTATAATTGAGAGACAAGCAGAACAACACTGAACCGAGAACATCCTGCGAGTCAGCTAGACTGGTTACAGCTGCTAGAGCTAGTCCGAGGCTTATACAATTATATCTGTTCACAGTCAAGGTCATATATTGAAAACATCTCAAGGATATTAATGTCAGAAGTTCTAACATTTGTATGCAGGATATGTCAAAATTTAACAAGACCTGTATATGGACAGCACATTCTACTTTCCTTAGTTCAACATTGTGTGATGAAAGCACCAGACAGCACACTTTAATTTTTCTCAGTGTTGGATAGTAAATAAAAGCAACATAGAAAAGGGGGCATAACTTTGCAAAGTAATAATTAAAGAAGTATTTTGCCTTTTTGAAATGTTATCCTTTTATGACAATGAACATGTGTAAAGTGAATAGCTTTAATCATGTTAATAATGTCTGAGAAAATAAAAAGATTAACCGATACCGAATCTGACGAGAGGGTCATGACAAAAACTCCATTTATTTCTTCAAAGTGGATCTAAAAAGGGGCACAACTTGAAAAATTAATTTCTCTGCCTTTTCAAAATGGCATAATGTCTTGGTTCGAACTCACAAAGCCAGCTTTTCTCAATGCTTTAACCACTTGGCTACTCCTCCAAATAGATTCTACAGGTTCTTATTCCAAGCTGTTGTGGTTTTTTTTTAATTAGAAAGAGAATACAAGGCTTATTATTACTACTGGTCATTTCATTTCAGAACAACTACGTGTAAGTAACAATGGACTTGTTTAAATTTAAATCAAAACAAGTCTGTAACAAAAATAAAACAATCAAGATTAAGCAAACCGTTATAACAATAAACAGATGGTCTTCAAAGTAAAGAGAAGCTTTTCACACAAAAGGATACTGAAAGTGGCCATAATCAATAAGAATAAGACCTGGATACATCAACATCAGTAAATAACTCTTCACCTGTAAACAGAAAACAGGCAATTAGTTATAGTCATGTTACAAGCATTATTAGTCATGTTACAAGCTATTATTTATCTTTTCACGAGCTAAAAGATTGGTATATTTATCCCATTTACAATTACCATGCACTGCCTAAAAGATGGGGTAGATATAAAGTATGATCATGTATGATTGATTTTTAGTTGGGCGTTTTAATATGTTTGGTTTAAGGTAGGAGAAAATTCAATTTATCTTACCTTGTTTATCTTCTTATAAAAATAAGTAAATGTATAATATATTCCATATATCTAGTGAAAAATGTGCATTCATATTTTTATAGCAAACAAATATGACTCTGGCAGTGTCAATAAAATCAGAAAACTTATATATGTAAATAGGATTTTCAAACATAGCCAAATTATAAAAAAAAATATATGAACATTTATCATTACTTATCTGATGACCCAGTAAATCTTTTTACACTAATAATATTTTTTTTTCAATTTTACTAAAAATCAGAAATAAATATCCATAAAATCAAAAACAATTAAATCTCCACCCTGAAGACATGCAGAAATGTTTTTGCTTACAGCCGAGTCAGAATCTTTGGGGTTTGGTTTCCTTGCAGTGAATATCCACATGACGGCAGGAAAATACACAAGAAGATCAGCAAACAACACTGTAAAATTTTAAAATGGCATAAAAGATGTTACTTTTAGGAAAATACAAAACAACAATACAACTAAATAAAATGAGCCACGCCATGACAAAACCAACATAGTGGGTTTGCGACCAGCATGGATCCAGACCAGCCTGCGCATTGGCGCAGTCTGATCAGGATCCATGCTGTTCGCTTACAAATCGTATAACAAGTAGAGAAACTGATATCGAACAGCATGGATCCTGATCAGACTGAGCGGATGCGCAGGCTGGTCTGGATCCATGCTGGTTGCAAACCCATTATGTTGGTTTTGTCGTGACGCTGCTCAAATGTATTTCGACACATCAAAAATATTTCAAACCTGTTTATAAATAGAATGTGTTTTGAATTACAAGTACATCGTTAATAAAAAAAATCTTTTAACAATCATGGCTTTTGATGAGATACTGAAAAATATCAGTGAGATACAAGTTATGTGGTGCAAGATAAAAGGAAAAATTGTTTGTTTTTTGTGACTATGGACATATCTATATTTTTACTCGCACTTTCTTGAAAATATCTATAATTTCTAACTATTTAGTGAGATATACATGTATTGAATATTCATTAAAAAAAACAACATTCTACTTTATACAAAGTAAACAAAATGAGAAACATTTACCTGAAAATCTCATAAAAAGTTTATGCTCATAGCTCTCGTATCCTCTGGATGAATTTAAGGCAACCCATTCTGGATTTATAACCTTTGCTCTAGAATAAAATAATAATCAGCTGTGTTCAAAATCTCAAGATCACTTCAAACTGTCTGTGTCATTCTATTCTAACCTTTTATTTGGTTTATACAGAATTTATTTTAGTTTGATTGTGTAGGAAGCTATTAGCTTATAAACAACCTTTCGAATCAATTCCTGGAACCAACCAGTACTGAGCAATGAGTGTAGTTTCTTGCTGAAGGAAACAATGACTTGCCGCAGTCAAGGTTTGAACCCATGCGGCTAGCGATCATTATATTACTAGTCCCAAGCATGAACCATTGGGTCATGCCACCACTCCTTTTATTCATACAGTAACAAAAGAACTACATGCTATTGCAGGAAATATAATGCCTAAATCTTCATGTTTTTTAAATTTATGACAGGCAAAAAGTGTATTTCTTATATATGTGTGTCTCCAGTCATTGAATTTAAGATTTTGAATTTACCGGCCCGAATTCCAGTTTTTGAATTCATTCTACTATATATTTAACCATATTTTCTAATTTAACTAATTTTCACTGGCCATGGGCCACCGGGCCAGTGCTAAATTCAATGACTGTGTCTCATTTTCATATAAACAACAGATAATAATTTATACATATGATTAAAATCAATAAAGAAATTTTTAATGTTTTTTTTTTAATATTGTTTTTTTGTTGTTTTTGTTTTTTTTTAATAAAAATAAAATGCTTTCTTACATCAGTCCAACAATCTTGCTGTGATAAGCAGTTAAAGGGGGGTAATCAAGTCCCCAGTACATAAGATCATTCCTGCTGGAGTTAGTATACCTGAAATTAATTAATAATAATGCATTTAAACCAATACAAGTTTGTATTATGGTAAAACGCACCCCAGTAGAATCATTGACCTTCCATAAGCAAGGTCAGGGTTGGAAACTTCTCACCAGCAGTTCTTATATTACTTGTCTGATGGGTCATCTCTCACCCACGCAATGACACAACAATGTGTCAGATAAAGTCATCAGATAGTGACAGTCACAACCCTTAGACACTAATCAAATTCCAAGAGAATATGAGACAGCCTTTATCTCATCAAGAGGTGGTGCTTGATCCAGCATTAACTGTTTGACTGCTTTTTTCCTATTGTCAAACCATTTGAAAAATACCTTGCCAGCCAAAAGTATCTCCATGCCTCTTTGACAAGTCCAATAATTCTGGCTAGATACAGCAGACAAACTTTTAAACTACTTGTGAGTCGAAAAAAAGCTTTAAAAAGAAAGACAAACATTACCATTCTCCCACAGGTAGATTTACAGTCACTTCTTGCCAATGTCTCTGTGCCTCATAATCACCATACATGGGGCTCATACCAGCACCTGTATCATATGTAGTATTTTTTGTTAAACATAAAATCTTTTATCAATACTGACAGGGGCTTTTTATTATCATGTCTGTTACCGGGCTTATATAGTTAAGATCAATCTATTTTGAAGGTAAGCATGATGATCTCCCTTTCAAAATTAGTGATTTGTTTTGATATACTTGACTGGTTTTATTTAGTCTTATTAATTTGGTGTGAATGGTTTTACCCATTTTACAAACTTTTTTTTTTCATACTGTCAAACGGAAAAGGACATCACCCGACCAAAATCATCTAGAAGTCTTTTTGACAAGTCTAATTAGTTGGACTAGGTTTTATTGTACTCATCCACGGTTATCTTAAATTTGTCGATCTACTAGTTTTTTGCAAAGTTTGTATGAAATGGAATTTTTCATGGACTGTTTAATTTTGCCACATCTGACGGCTCTTAATTTTAAGTTTTTTGTTAGGTACATTGTATATACCTGTCTGACAGTTTATGTTGTTTGGCAGTTGCACCCAGTAGTATCATTGACCATCCATCAGCAAGGACAGGGTTGGAAACTTCTAACCAAGCACTTGAGAGAAAGCTATGAGATACAACGGAATCTGGTAAATAGTCCCTAGCTCTTATTGAATAGACCCCTTGGTTCTTTTACATGCCTAGTGATGTGTATAGCACTGATACATGCAAGTTTTACCTGGATTTCTTACCAGTACACCTCTAGTTACATGTAGGTGGGAAACACTGAAAGCAGGGTTCCCACTCTTAGATATTTTGAAAATTTAAGGACTTTTCCAGGACTTATCAAGGACCTTTTTTGATTTTTTAAGGACTTTTTAGAAGATTAAATTTCAAGCTACATGTATTTGATTTTTTTGTCCTATGAATATGTTCATGGTAATGTTTAGAACAACATTTAATAACACCAATATAATACATGTAGTTCATGACATAAATCTAATTCTTTCTAAGAAATACATTCAGTGTCTATAAATAATGAAATGAACTTTGTGACAGCAACTGTTTTTGTAGGTTGTCTGCAATTTTCATGTAATTTTGCTGTTTTTAATGCTTCCAAGGGATCACTTTTTATACCAGATATTCATAGTACTTTAATTAGTAACGTGACATTTGACCTCAGTCCACTAAGGCTTCATAGAATGGCAAAAGCATGTCACACTGAAGGGTATATGAAAACTGCCTGCAGGTGTTTCTACATTCAAAATTTCACGACTTTCATGTTAAAATATAGTATTCTGCTTAAGCCAGTGCTACGGGGTGCACTTTCCAGTACCATATATCAAGCCCTAGTCTACAACATTTTCAATTTGCCGTTTTGGATGTTATTTAGGGATTCTTTTTTGTATTTCAATGACATATCTTTTGATTTGATCTTACAATTTTTTAAACCATCTACAAAATATGGCGGCAGCATGAAATACCCAAATATACCCAAACACACTAAATTATAGCAATATTCATTTTGGTTTGTATACAATATTGATTTTAATGAGAAAATGAATTGATATTTACAAAATAATATGACTTAGCCAACTATAACTTTCGATCATTCCATTGAAATTGGCAGTTCTGATGTTGTAAGAAAAAAAATGTGACATTTGCTTATCTAACTGTTAGGTTCATTAATGAATAGGCACATGTACTTGCAAGATATGATAATATTCGTTGTCTACATTTAAATTTGTAGGGTATAATTTTGTTGAAATTTCATACAAGTTCATTCGTATTATTTTTTTAATTTAATAGCTTTAATGGAGTATACTGTATTTGGGTATAAATTGGTTCAAAAATGTATATTTGGGTATGTTTCATTACATCTTAGTGAAAGTGTATATTGTATTCATGATTAAAACAGCACTTTTTTAGTAAAACACATTTATTTTTAGTATATTCTTGTTATATTTGGGTATTTTGTGCTACCCAGATATGGCTGTGCGCTGCCTTGACAATAGTTCATGCATGTAATACTATTTTTTTATTTTATATTGATTTACCTTTGGCTTTTAGCATGGTAGTGAGCAATTAGGATACAAAAAAATGCCAAAGAAAACAACCATTTACCCTGTACGTCAATGCCCCAGAGTAGGTTATGTAAAGTATTGGAAGAAGAAGAACCAGACCTGTGAGCTTTCATCTTAGCACGGGCCAATCAAGCAAACTTGAGGTTGATTTGTGACTGTCTTCCTAGATTTTCCAAACAAAACCGCCATAGTAACCAGAAAATAAATGATAAATCTCATAAATGTCAAACTTGGCCTCCCAAAACAGTTGTAAATCGAAAATCATCAACATTCAAGATGCGGAAGTCAATATACTGTGCGAAGACCGCCATTTTGGTTTTTTTGATTTACCTCCCCTTTTCCAGACTAATTCCCGTACCTTCCCGGACTTTTTTATGTATCAACACTAATTCCCGGACTTTTCAAGGCCGGGAGCTCCAATGTTCAAATTCACGGACATTTCCCGTTTTCCCGGACAGCGTGGGAACCCTGTGAAAGTGTCTCTGAAAAATCCCAAGGGTGTTACCCAGGATCAAACCCCGGACTTTAGGAGTGACAGCCAATGGTCTAACCAATTGAGGTATCGCGCCACCTTAGGGTAATTTTGTTTATATTTCCTATCAAAATTATAGCGGAATCTGATTAATGTTAGCCATTTTTGTTAAATTGACATAGTGGACATTAAATTTTATAGTTTATCTTGGATTATGTTCTATAATGTTAGTTCTTACATTAATCCATTATTAGATAATAATAAGTTTAATTTACTTATGTGTCATACATATATCAATAGATATTTTGGTACATTATTTTTGGAATTAGCTTCTAGTTATGAGATAATAACTGTATTGCATCTAGGCCGCGAGATTGTGCGATTTGCTCATATTTTATGCACATCGTGCATTTTAATAAAGTCAATCAAGTCGCGCATCTGATGATCTTTTCAACTTGATTCAGTTTATCTTCATCGTATCTTGAATGCTTCTCACTCGCGGTTATGACTAAAATATGTACTAAATTGCATGTAGCAGCAGACTGGGTCATCTCGCATGTGTTTTGTAGTATTTGTCAATATTTTATTTTTTCTATTTCCATTGTTCAGCGGACAATAGCTGTCAAAAACGCCTGAACGTAAAATTAAATCGGTACTTCATATTGTTAGGTAAATGTATGTCCCCCACATTTTTATCAAATCCCCCACATTTTTCAGTTGAGTGGGGGACAATCCCCTTCCACAGGTGCTCGTCCAGTCTTGGTGCCCATATAAAAAAAATGAAGTTTTAAAAAAAAAAAAATTTTGGAAAAAAAAAACAACATCAAAATAACTATTTTGGGTTGAGTGTAAGAAAAAAAAAATTAAAAAAAATTATTTTTTTCCTATATACCATTACTACGAAAAGGTCACCTAGTCGCCGTAACGCTATGGAGCTTTACTAGGACACGCTGTGGAACAACCACAATGTCGAGTTCTGTAACAATACAAGCTATTTTGCTACTCTTTACACATCATGCATTTAGAAAATTGTTTACATTCTTCATCTACCTTACATACAATCTTAAATAACTTACATTTTAACTCGGACACTCCAATTTGTTAAAATCTTTCAAAATTCCGTTGATGGTCAGCCATTTTGTCAAAAACGAAAGTACAATACATACATCGTACTGTTTCGCTCTCCTGGTTTCCTACGACTACGTGCGAGGAACAGTAGACAACGGTAACCATCAATTTATTGGTTACTGTTGTCTATTGTTCAGCGAACGTAGTCGTAGGGGACCAGAACAGCGAAACAGTACGGTGTATGTTTTGTACTTTCGATTTCGACAAAATGGCCGACAACCACTGTTGTTTTGCAAAATTTTAACCAATTGGAGTGTCCAAGTTTAAATGTAAGTTATTTAAGATTGTATGTAAGGTACAATAAGAATGTTAACACTTTTCTAAATGCCCAATGTGTAAAGAGTAGCAAAATAGCTTTTATTGTTACAGAACTCGACATTGTGGTTGTTCCACAGTGTGTCCTAGTAAAGATCCGTAGCGTTACGGCGACTAGGTGACCTTTTTGTAGTAATGGTATATAGGGAAAAAAAAAAAAAATTTTCAATTTTTTTTTTCTTACACTCAACGCAAAATATTAATTTTGATGTTTTTTTGGGTTTTTTTTTTTTTTTTTTTTTTTTTCAATTTTTTTTTTCATTTTTTTTTTTAAACTTCATTTTTTTATATATCATATGGGCACCAAGACTGGACGAGCACCTGTGTCCCCTTCTAGATGCAACACTGTAATAAAATTATTCTAAATTTATTAGATATCTCATGTTTTATCAAATTATTCATTCTAGTAACTGAGAATATCCGTAATTATAGTACTATCCGAATAATATGACACCAACACCGGTGTTTCTTTACCTGAATAACCGAATTGAGCTACTCCCCATCTCACTAACACCGCCAGCAGTGATGCTAATACAAATTTGTGACACGTTCCAACCATTTCAAGGATATTTAATGTGCAGATTTCACGTTTTTCACATAATTGTAGAATTTCGTTTCGTGTTCAAAGCCTCGATAATGGCCGTGTTGACGCTCCGGTTAACCCGGCTAAATTCTGTTACTTTCAATCGGTAATATATCAGTAGACTGTGGTGCAACTTGTTTACAATTGGCGCACGTGAAAATCATGCCTATCGGATGCGAGAAAAAAGCTAAATTTGCAGTAGATCACGTAAAGGATAATTTAATTTTATAATATGAAAATAATGATTACAAAAAAATCTTGGCTGTTAAAAAGCTGCATGCGTCCAGATGAGCCAAAATATTACAAGAAAATCAAACTTGAGAAAATGTACTAAGATTTTAAGAAAATCAAAAAGATTCAAGAAATAATTTACATTTTAATTTTAAGTACATTTTAAATTTTTTCAAGAAAATCAGCATGAATCTGGAGGCTTTAATAGTCTTTCACTAACAATGTTTGGCAAGTCTTGCCTACGGACTTTATCTGGCACATGTCTGCTACCAACAGTTCCAATGTAAACCCACATTCCTTCTTTCTTTTTTTTGCAGAAAAAATATCTTCATAATGTTTTCTGTCTCAACTACACTTAAAGAGCCTTATCTCATTAGATCCAGTCTTTGACAAAAACACCCACACTCCATAAATGAAGTAATTGTCAAGCTACTGAAGTCGATTTTTTTTTTAATTCATTAATGATTGACACAGATGCTACATTTGTGGTACTATGAAAAACTGAGTGTTGGCAAAGGCAGAAACTGTGGGATCACAGCGCTATAATTTCTACAGTAATTCACTACAACAAGTGCTTTTCCCATTCTTTTATTACTAATATGTAAAACAATTTGTCATACAACAAATAACATTCTCAATGGCAATTGTTTTGATAAACATACAGCATATTGATAATCATTGACATAAAGTTTAAATGATGTAAAAAAGAAAAACAAAAAATAACCTACATTTTCATAATTCTGATTCTGTCATCAAATCTTAAAATTATTTACTTTACAACAAAGTATTCTTTTATTTGTCTAGATACATTTCAAATATGTCTAAAAGTTGAAAACCAATCTTCTATTCATATATCATAACACAATTTCTTCCAGTACACATTCACTCGCAGTGACATTTCAGTCATGCCTCTGATGAAGAGGATAATCATCCTTACCAATAAATAAAGTTGTAGCTGTTCAAACCAGAAATGATAAAAAAATCAAAGTTGTAAATTGGTTTACTTAGAACTAATTAACTGTAAAAGAAATGTAAATACACTTTCAAAATTAACTTTTGGAATTTATTCTTTTCATTTGCATTTATACCTCAAAATGATTTTAAAAGCATTTTTTGTAACAATTAATGCCTTTTAACAACTAAATTGGGAAAACATTGAGAAAAGTAACAAAACTTTAAGACATTCCCTTTCTGTCAGATGATAATACATTATGTATTAAATTAAAAAGAAATATGTATATACCTTAAAACTGGTATGAAATAGTTTTTTTCTCCCAATTGTTTTGTTAATCAGAAAAGTGCCTATAGTTTGGTCTCTGTCCTATGCAAAAACTTATCACTGTCTAAGTTAATCTTACTTTGTGCTTATAATGCATGTATTACAAATACAGCAGCACTCGTATGCATCTACAAGGTATCTTTCTTCATTAACGCCTCTCTTTGAACCTTACCTCCCTAAAATAGTTTAAATCAACTTTGTCCATCTTTCAATCGGACAAAACCATTTATCATTTTTAGGGAAAATTTGTAGTGACTGTATAGCAAACAGTGCAGACCATGATCTGATGGCATGACAGTACCAGCTGATCTTGATCAGCACTGTTTGCATGAGTACATTAAGTTGCTGCCAGCAGACGTAATAATGTATCATATCAAAAAATGAACCACAACTGCAGTTTGACTGCTACAGACCAAAAAATGACTGCATCATACAATTCCCAATGTGCATAAACATAGTGCAAACATTCAAAATATCCTTTCAAATTGTTGGGGAAAAAAGGTCCTTCCGAAGGTTAGGTATCAACTCTGATTATACACTAGATACATGATCAGGAAGTAAATTTGCTGGCTTTAAATTCACCATAGTCCTGTAAAACTCCCTCTAAATGCTCGTTATGTTTCTTAAACGATCTTTTACCACCTTTCTTCTTCCTCTTTTGAGCTGGTGTCACTGTTTTAAGTCCCACATCCTGTAAACATAAACAACATTTTCATTAGATAAGGGCATTTATGTAATTTAGATTAATATACAGTTGCTTAACAGATGTTATATAACAGTAAGCTAACATCCATTTATACTGGGCCATGTAGCATGTCAAATATCTTTATAACTAATAATATATATGTATTATGTACATGTTTTTTTTAGCTTTTAACAAATGTACTGTTGCATCAACAAAACAGACATTTAGTACATAAATTATGCATTTAAGTGGTGGTTATTACAGAAAATCTTCGAACCCTCAGACACAAGAAAACAAGATGGCCATGATGGCCCTGAGGTCGCTCACCTGTATATAGGCCCCCGGAGCGGGGCCAGTTTAAACCCCAGAGCTTTTATTTGAACAAACTTGGAAGACACTCATTAGAAGATGTTTCACAATGTTCAGTTTTTACTACACACATGTAATGAAAAACAATGATCTCATCCGCCCCCTTCCCCCCCCCCCAGGGCCAATTTTCACCCAAGGGCTTTTATTTGAACAAACTTGGTAGACATCCATAAGAAGATATTTCATGCTAAACATCTAAGCTCTAGCTCATTGGGTTTTTTAAAAGAAGATTTTTAAGTTTTTACTACACACATATAGTTAAAAACAATGACACCCCTGGGGCGGGGCCAGTTTTGACCCCAGGGCTTTTATTTGAACAAACTTTGTAGACGTTTACTAGAAGATGTTTCATGCTTAATATCTAAACTCTAGCTATTTAGGTTTTTTCAAAGAAGATTTTTTAAGTTTTTACTATATGCATATAGGGAAAATCAAGACCCCCCGGGGCGGGGCCAATTTTGACCCCAGGGCTTTTATTTGAACAAACTTTGTAGACAACCATCAGAAGATGTTTCATGCTGAATATCTTAGCTCTAGCTCTTTGGGTTCTTTAAAAAAAGAATTTTTAAGTTTTTACTATATGCATATAGGGAAAATCAATGACCCCCTGGGGCGGGGCCAATTTTGACCCCAGGGACTTTATTTGAACAAACTTGGTAGACACTCACTAGAAGATGTTTCATGCCAAATATCTAAACACTAGCTATTTAGGTTTTTTCAAAGAAGATTTTTTAAGTTTTTACTATATGCATATAGGGAAAATCAAGACCCCCCGGGGCGGGGCCAATTTTGACCCCAGGGCTTTTATTTGAACAAACTTTGTAGACACTCACTAGAAGATGTTTCATGCTTAATATCTAAACTCTAGCTATTTGGGTTTTTTCAAAGAAGATTATTTAAAGTTTTTGCTATAACACATATATAAGGAAAATCAATGACCCCCGGGGCGGGGCCAATTTTGACCCCAGGGCTTTTTATTTGAACAAACTTTGTAGACACCCATTAGAAAATGTTTTCATGCTGAATATCTTAGCTCTAGCTCTTTGAGTTCTTTCAAAGAAGATTTTGTAAGTTTTTAACTATATGCATATAGGGAAAATCAATGACCCCTGGGGCGGGGCAATTTTTACCCCAGGGCTTTTATTTGAACAATCTTGGTACACACTCATTAGAAGATGTTTCATGCTGAATATCTTAGCTCTAGCTCTTTGGGTTCTTTAAAAGAAGAATTTTTTTAAGTTTTTTACTATATGCATATAGGGAAAATCAATGACCCCCTGGGACGGGGCCAATTTTGACCCCAGGGATTTTATTTGAACAAACTTGGTAGACACTCACTAGAAGATGTTTCATGCAAAATATCTAAGCTCTAGCTCTTAGGGTTTTGTAAAAGAAGATATTTAAAGTTTTTTCTTTCGGTTGCCATGGCAACCAGAGTTCTGCATGGAATTAAATTCTTTGAACAATTTTTAAAGGTGACCACCAAAGGAACATTCCTGTGAAGTTTGGATGAAATTTGCTTAGTGGTTTATGAGGAGATGTCATTTAAAGTAAAAGTTTACGGACGGAAGACGGACGAAAAGCGATCACAAAAGCTCACCCTGTCACTTTGTGACATGTGAGCTAAAAATGATTGAAAGTAATGAAAATAAGCTGTAAATGGAAATTTAGAAAATAATATTTCCAACACTCAAACTCATGTGAGTCATATCTTATCTGACACTTAACTTCTTAAAACCTAGTAGCACTTAGTATTGGAGCAGAATTGTAGGGCTTACTTTAGTAAGTGTTTCAAAACTTTTATTTCAATTACATGTATAAGTTATTTTTGCTGCTTTCTATATTTTGTTGGAAGGGCCAATTCTCTAATGTTGTTAAAACTTTTGGCCCGACCCTTTTGCTTTTTTAATAATAACTATAACATCCATGTAAAAACTGTAAATTTATTTGTTACTGTTTTGTAGTATACATGTGACAATGTATCTGTTTTTGTATAAAATGTAAAAGCAATAAAATATGATTAAACTAAACTATTTTGTTACAGACCATGACTCGTTTCAATAAAACATTGATGGTTAGCACCTGCTCTGGGAAATTAATGGAATTCTTTTATACATTTTTATATAAATATATTTTGAACATTGTTCAAAAAGTTTGGAAAATGATTGCCCCCTATAACGTTACCAATCACAATATGCATGAATATATATAGATTTACAAAGTGTACTGTTTATTCTCACTTGAATACACTGGAATGTATTTTTTCGACATTATTTCTTAATATTGAGAAGATATGAGGCATAGTAACGAAATGATGTACGAACAAACAATTATGTTGGCATATTTATCATTCCACCGATGTTAGCTGGCATATGTCCTACATAAAATATAATACATGATAATAGTTCAACCTTTTGGCTCAAACTACCAATCTCTCGAACAAATTTGCACAGGCCCTCCGAGTTTGAGCAAACGAAGTTTAAGAGTATCTTTGTTTTATTTTCAACCTACATATTTTAGCTAAACTGTGAAGAAAGCTTGATTAATGAAGCGTATCTAAACCATTCTCAAATCCACTTTCTGGCACTAACTAGTATTGTAATCATATCAAGCAACATAGTCATGACCACAGAAGGACTCTAGCCCAAATCCCTGGGTTGAGAGGCAGACACCTTAACCACTGGGTCACCGCTCCCCTTATTTGGACCTTTCAACAAGAATTATCATATTACCAACAGAATACTACATGTATGTAGCCACTTACCTGCATAGATGTAATGCCCTGTTTTTCTAAATAATCTTCAATTTTTCTTTCATCCTGACCTTCTACAGAAACACCTGAAAAACATGAACAGATTATACATTATACATCAAATTACCAGTGACTCTCTTGGCATTCTATTTTAATTTGGGCTTCAAGATAAACCAACTTTATTAGAATCATATTCAAGGGTTTAATTATAGCTAACCAGTTATCAGCTAAATTTCTCTCCAAAATGTTTGGTAATTTCACAGAAGTGCAGACTGGCCAGGCTCTATACTGGTGGCAAAGGCTAAATCACTTTTGGTTCAAGCAGGTAAGAGTTCTATTTAATGCTTTCAATTGTTTATTGGACAGGCATTTCAGGTGTATACATATTTACAGTATAACCTCAACACAGTAGCCATCTTCAGAGCAATAACTTTGTAACAAAAACAGTATCATTTTATTCTCAAGGTGTGAAAAGCAATAAATTTAACCTTTCGAGATACATGTACAGCTACACTTCTTAGCAACGATTGAAATCTTTCTCTGCCCAAGGGTGTTGCTCTGCTGTAATTGCACTGTATTAATGGATTTTACATAGAAGATTGTAAAAAAAAACAAGATATCAATCTTACCTCTCCATAACTTTGTAAACTCTTCATCAATGTTGAACTGGCAGTACTTGTCATTGTAGAATAGGATCTTCTTCTTGTCATGTGGACGTGTTATGTACAATATACTGTCACCTTCAAAGAAAATGTAAATATTGTTTATTACATGAAGAAAATGTAAATATATTTTAGTACATGTTTATCAACAGTACTACTTTTGTTTGCAATTAAAATGTCATGGGATTAAAAAGTAAGGTGGGAAGTACATGTATTCGTGACAGCAAAATTCATTCAATTTAAGAAATGTGTGTCATTTGTTATACTCAACATACATCATAACATGTGTTTTTATATTACAGGAAATTACCCAGGCTCCTTTTTTCCTTCAACCACTTCTTGTTAAGGGATCAAAAAATTCCTAGATATTCTAATTTTGTTCCCAAAATGTTCAAACAAAAATGCTATAAGGTAAGAAAGAAAATCTTTTATAAATTTATTTGACATCTCTCAGTCTGTGCATTCTAAATGAATAAGAGAGATCCCTGTCAGACACCAAAATACACTGAAATGGACAAAATTTCAGGATAATTATGCAAATGAAGTTTCCAAAGCTACACTGTAGCAGATATAAGATAATGCTGAGTTAGTTATAGAAATATAAAACCTTTGACTTTATCAACCCTAATCATGTTTAAGTAGTAAAATACACTTGTCCTATGAATTTGCAACTGTTCATTATTACTGTAAGGAATTTGAAATAAAGAACTTGAAACAAAGTGATCCCTCGGAAGCATTAATCATTTAATGACAACAAAATTTCATAAAAAATTGCAGACTTGGTTTGATTGAGTCTGTACATGAGGGATAATGAGTAAGTGCAACACCCCTCAAGCCCCCGTAGCACCGGCTTGAGCAGTACTCAATTCTCAACACTTACTAGTGCTTGTTTCAATGATCTCGAAGGACCAGAAAAATATAACAACACTGAAGTGAAGTATGGGGCAACTTTTTACAGCTGTTTTTACTGTAAAGGCCCTACAATTTAGCAGCAGCCAGTATATTAAATGTCTGGTCGGACTACAAGGAATAGCAGTATACTGATAGGCCAGGCAGCAATTATCGTCACAAGCATATACATATTTTACAATATACATAATTATATACCTAATTTTTTCAAAGCCTGTTGACAATGGGGTAAACTTTCTTCTATATCGTCCAGTAATAAGCCTCCATCACCATGTAAGTCACACTTCTTGAGTAAATTGAGAAATGCTTTCCGATCTTTGAGTTCATATGTGGGCTTATATTTATACTTTGTTTCTCCATCTTCCTGGACATTCTGCAGAGTAAGAATGGAATAGTAAATAAATTAACTATTTATTATAACATACTTTTCAATGGAGTTTGTCAGAGATATATTTCACAGTGAAATTATCAAAACATTATTTCACTGTTGCCACACTATATTTTGAATGCTAGAAAAAAGTTAAATCCTAAATGAATGAAAATATTAACACAAAAACACTCTGTTACTTGTAAATTACATAACATTACGAGACACAAATAAATATCTGTGGACATCATGTTAAATTGTAACAAAATTCAAGAAAAAACTACCCCAAAAAAAATTCCCAAAAAGAACCCCCTTGGTTTAAAGTCATACCCCTTAGTTTTATGAAGGACAGAGCACAAATGTTTTCCGCAAAAACCCATTTAAATAAACAAGGGAATTATCATAGTATTTCAAAACAAAACCAAAGTCCCCTACCGGTTAAACCCCATCAACATTCTGGAAAAGGGGCCCTTGGGCCCTTCACCCAAAAGTTTCCAATTTTTTCTATTTTAAGTAAATTTTTTGGAAAATTCCCTTTAAAAATGATCCCCAAGGAAAAAGTTTTTATGAACAGACAGACAAAACAGACTGAAGGACCAACCCCTTTAAAGTTAAAAATTTGAAAAAATCCCTGTTACCAAAAATAAAAATTTTTTAAAAACAAATTCTTAAAGAGGGGAAAAATCTTGAATTAAAGATGCAATTTCATAAAAATTTTCAAGCTCTTTTTGACTAATCACAAATATTGTTATATTTGCCATGTTTTAAGCCTATTTGTTGCCAAGGCAACCAATATTTTTTCAAAATAGGAAGAACAGATAAGACATGCATAATCTCCAGACTGCCATCTACCCATATGTCAAGTTTCATAAAAATATTTCCAGTACTTTTTGAGTTATCACTGGATTCAGTTTATGTGTAAAATTTGCCATATTTTCAGTCTATTGTTGCCATAGCAACCAGAATTTTCAACATAGAAAGAAAAGAAAAAGAGGTGCATAATCTCCATACTGCCATCTATCCTGTCTCCATATATCAAGTTTCATAAAAGTATTCTCAGTACTTTTCAAGTTATCGCGGAATCCAGTTTTGTGGACGGACTGACAGACAGACGGGGAGGGTAAACCTAAAGTCCCCTCCGGTAAACCAGTAGGGGACTAATTAAAAAGACTAAAATAAATAGAAAATTTGTTTCTTTTACATGTTAAATCAATTTGTATTTCACTAAATCAGCTATTTTATCTTCACTTCTGGCAATGCCACATATTACACCTAGTGTTTGCTCTGTGAAATAATTCTAATCTTACATGCAAAACTAACAAATATCCTCTACATATCAACTCGAATGAAAAAAGAATCTGTTTTTAAGGGATTCCCGTCTTAAAGGAAACTAGTTCAATAAATACAGTACAATCATATTGAATGATATAACCATAAACATTACAATTAATAAATTACTATTCAAAAAAATATTTTTAGCTCTTAAAAGGTGTCCCTATCAGTATTGCTGTATGGTTCTTAAAATTATGTCATTTAAGTTTTTTTGGACTTTTTCCCCCAAGTTTCACCCCATGAACCCACTTTTTTTTTAAAAAAAAAAATTAAAAATATTCATTTGCTTTTTTATAAAGTTTTAAAAATCTCCCTTTGAAGCCTACATGTAAAAAACCCCCTATTTGTAAAAAATCTTTCCCCAAGCGCTGTTTTTTCTTTAATTTATTTCTTAGATATTTTATCACCTAAAAAAACCCTTTAACTTACCAGAATCTTTGGATTCTTTGGCAAAGCCTCAGTAATTAACCAATGTTTGTTTTTATTTCCTACGTCTAACTGATTTGTCTCGTCCAAAATCTCATCAATACTAAGAGGGTAAGTGTCATTATCCTGATGTCTTTTCTTCATAAAATTCACAACTTTAGCCAGAATTCCAAACTTCATCTGAGAACTACCTGAAGCTGTTTTATAATCAAATGCAGCACTGCTTGATTTTGGTTCCTTTGGTCTCGACGAGGAGACTTTGGCTTTCTTTGCCTTATCACTATCATGACTAGATTTTGATTTTCTCTTCTCAACCGTTGGCTGAGCAAGAGCTCTATTCATAAACTTTGCTCTCTCTTTCAAAAGGGCTGGATCCATCTTGACTTCTTATGTGATCTTCCTGCAGTGTATGTTATAAGTTTAGATATGTCATACTATACATTATATGTTATCTAAATGTATAAATGTCCTAAATCTAATATTCAACTATTCAGTTCATCAGATATAAAAATTTAACCAAAGTTACTTAAGCAAATCTATGAAAATTGAAAGTTCAAGCACTCTCTTCCATTAGGTCATGTTGACCCCTGCCCTTTGTAACCTTACCTTTATAGTTACAGTAGTCACTCAATAACTGCAACTTCATTTAGTATCCATAAATTAGCATTTTCAGACTTTATTTCAAATTTGGCAAAAGGGTTTTACCTATTGAGTTTGCTCAAGAATAATTGTTTATCAAAAATAATTTACCATCAATGACAGCCATAGTTTCTACCACCAAAAATTAAAGATATCATGCAGTTAAAAAATAAAGGCTTCATGAGCAAAAGCATAAACATCGATTTTTAGCACTGGTGACCTGTGCAAACTGATGCCTAAGACTACTAAAAGTACAGGTCGGGACCATTAAATATATGTTCCTACCAAAAGTAAGTTGTAAGTTGCAAAAAAGGTAATATATTGTATACAACACCTTACCAGCCAATCAACAACTTGACAGGGTATGACTAAATACCGAATATGAATTCATATTCGCGAATATAAAGAGAATACCGAATATGAATATTACTTTCATAAAATTTTGGCATAGGGTCAAATATTATACCATAGTGAATATTTGTTACTTGAAAAATTAAAGCATAATTAGTATATTTTATAAGCGTTGTTTTTATATGCATGTATACAGTATCAAATTAATGTTCATATTTGGTATTCTTGTCATTCTGGTATCTTTCTGGTCACAATAATTTGCAACCAATGCATTAAATTCATTTAATTTCATTCAATGACATGATGCAAGTATATAATATTAGTTTTTGTTTACAAAACTATTTCAGACCAAGTTCATTTATATCTATTTAATATTCATATTCGATATCCTCGTTCTTATTCTGTCACGAATATGAATTAAATCTTTACAGTACAGTACTGTATAGCGAGTCACAATAACTATATTACTTAGCAAATTTAAACTGTCATCTATGTTTAAACAAGGTTTCATTTCAAGTTATAGTTTGAAATACCTATTTCTATACCTTTGTGAGCTATTTTATATACTGTTTAAATACTATTTAATTTTAATAAATAGTAAGTTTCATGTTCGTCATTCTCGTTCATATTCGGGTAACTTTTTGGTCACAGTAATTAATTTACAACCAAAAGATCAGAATTTATTTTCTTTCATTAAAATACATATGATACAAGTAATAGTCTCTGTTGACGTAAGTAATCCCATAACAGCTGATTTTAAGAAAATAATATTCATATTCGGTACTCCCGTTCATATTCGCGAATATGAATTCATATTTGGTATTTAGTCATACCGACTTGACACATAATATTAAGGTAGGAAGACATTATATCATCAATTTCAGAGTACTCCTAATTAGCAATGAAAATAAAATAACAGATTCGAAATAACTTTCTTGTGAATAATGCAATTTTAAAGTTATCTCCAGTAAGTTTCTTCTCTTTATTTTGGGGTTACAGTAGAATCCCTACTTAAGACCACTCCAAAATTAAGACCACTTTGGACCAGTCCAAATGGTGGTCGTAATTGAGCGTTTTCACTGTATATATTATTTTATGTTTATATTTTCTTAATCAATTTTGTATAAAAAAGTAAACATGTTTGCATACCAGTTTATAAATTGCTTATTTACTTTAAGTGAAAATAACTTTTACCACCTAAACTACCTGCATAGCCTTCTTCTTCTTCTTCTTCTTCCAATATATACTGGCCACCTTCAACTAACTGAAGTTTACTGCCAGGTTAATGCGCAAGACGGAAAGAAAGAGTAAAAAATAGTGAGGAATATATACAGTGCAGGTTAAAAACGGACAAGAGTGTGGTTTAGATATAGAGTTGGGACAGATGAGTACGGAATGACTCAACTGTACCGGCTGACGTAGCGTCTGGAGCCTGTCATTCGTTTTCAGTAATAACAAGACGAATGTTCTCTTACACATGTATGCATTCGGAAAGCATCAAAGTCTAGGTTTCCAGAAAGGCTTTGACTCAATTGGAGATACAAAGATAAAGCCGAAAACACCTAAAACTGATAAAGAGTGAACTGGTAAAACAGTGAAAATTTCGGAAAAAGAATTTTTTTCGAATCTTTGCCTGTTTCTTGATCAGTTTGGGTATTAAAATTATTTTAAATACAAATAAACACAGTATTTTCATCTTTCAAAACAACTTAATGATTATAAGATCTTACCTTGAAAGCTGAATTTAAAATGAAAGATTTCTTCCTACAGAAAAATAATAAACACAAATTTGTTGTTGTTGTTGTTGTTATCATTGTAAATCGAAAAAGCGCATATTCGAATTAATATCACGTTGAGCAACCGCACAACCATTATGGCATTCGATTGATTCGCGTATAAAACTGTCAAATAAACTTTGTAGATTATGTTCTAACTAAATATTTGTTGTTACTTGAATGAAAAATGGATCGTTACTCATAATATACCGTGAATGATGCAGGTACCGCAAATAATTTTGTACTCTACTGTAGCCAACGTCAACCCAAAGAATGACAGACTATTCTCTCCCTTTCCAGTTCCTCTCTCTGACGGTTCTCTCCCTAACCGTTTCCTCCCCTGACGGTTCTCTCCCAAATTTGAAATATGCAGACAGTTCTCCCCCATTTTTCTTTAAGTTATCATTTTAGTTTTGACTTAATCTAATAATATTTCTTAATGAAGATTTTTAAAAGAATGTGGTTGATATTAACTGCATTTTATGTTTTATGTTTATCAGCTGAAAAAGTGTTTGCAAATTTAAAACCTTTTTGGGGTATTTTAATCCTATCAACACCTTCATTGTGAGAGTTATAGATTATTGGACAGTGATTGGACACATGTAATTATGTTAAGGTCTAGCTTGTCAATACTTATTCATCAACACCTTTTCACAGCTATTTTAATCTAATCAACACCTTAATTGATTCTTGAGTAATGAATTAATAAACACCTCAATTATCACTGACAGCAAACTTGAGGCAT
This sequence comes from Ruditapes philippinarum, assembly GCF_026571515.1. NCBI lineage: Eukaryota > Metazoa > Mollusca > Bivalvia > Venerida > Veneridae > Ruditapes > Ruditapes philippinarum. The sequence continues at coordinate 68,048 of NW_026861693.1, read as the reverse complement.
GTGTGTATTGAACTCCTTTTTTCATTATACAAAAGTATGAAATTTAGCAATTAAAATTCATTAATCTTTTTTTTTTGCTTATAAATTTCACATTTATTTATTAAAAGAAAAAAAAGAAATAATAATATCTTATGATTATCCTAATCAAGTAAATTATTCATTAATTATTTTCAATGACTAAACACATTAAAAAGTATACATTACATCTAATTAAAAAAAATCAGAATAATTAACTAATATGCTAAAAAAGTTTTTCTAATTTAATTTATATCAATTGATAATAAAGTTACCAATTTATTGAACATCTAAATACTTCAGTAAAATATTTTTTCTCTAATTTATATAAATTTATAATTAACTTACCCATTTATTGTTGCTGATGATTCTAACAAAATTGTAACTTGAATTAAACACCTAAATACTTCATAAAAGTATTTTTCTCTCTAATTTATATCAATTTATATTACACTTACAAATTTATTTAACATCTAAACACTTCAGTAAAATCTTCTTTTTTTCTAATTTATATCAATTAATAATAAACTTACCCATTTATTTATCATCTTAATACTTTAATAATAATAAAAATAAAAATGGGGAGGAACTGTCTGCTTATTTGCAAATATGCAGACGGTTCTCCCCCAAAATAGGGAGAGAACCGTCAGGGAGGAAACGTCAGGGGAGGAACTGGAAAGGGAGAGAATAGTCTGACTACCAACCCAAATACACTCGTACATCCATTAAACCTTCATTTCGGTCATTGCTTATATTGCAATTCGATTTATGGTGAGGAAAATATCAACATAGCAAATTTCTATAAATATCCTCTGTATTTTTTAACTTAAAGATGTACTAGGCTCATCTTTGAGTAAAATATTTTTGTTGCAGAAATTCATTGAAATCTAGGAAATTCATACTAAATATGTCTTATTTGAATAAAAGAACACACAAAATGTGTATTGATAGCTGCATTCCATATTATAGGTCAAATAAATTTAGTCATTTCTTTAAAAAACCGCCGATTTTTTAACGACACAATGTATTCATACTGTATTTACCTTTAGTGTGTAGAGTTAAAACATGACGTATGTAGACTTTGTGTACTATGTGTGTACTCAGAACATGTTTAATTTACATTTACAAATATAATGTCTAGGATTTATCACTATTTTCAAATATCACAACTTTAATTGCATGTAGCAGAAATTTAAAACACGAAACTAGAGCTACAAACAAAAGTACGTAACCGGGTCAATTTCTAGGTCAACTAATATCAAAGTTCAAAACTGCACCTGAATCTGTGCCGGTTGCTCAGTTTTTAATGTTGTAGCTCTCATTACAAAAAATATAGGTCAGTGGTACAAAATCTAGGTCAAATTTCAATTCTGCGTCTGAAACTTTTCATCATAGCTTTATCTCTGATTACATAAAGTAGGTCACTTTGTCAAAATTAAAATCTAGGTCAAAGTTAAATTCTGCACTTACAGTCCAAATTTCACTTTTTAGATCTGTTTTCATAGAAAAGGTCACTTGTTCAAAATCTAGGTCAATTAATGTCAAAGTTCAATTTTGCATCTATAGCATGAAGTCCAAAATTTATAGCTGTAGCTTTAAAAAAAACAAGAGCAGTCAGTGACCACACGAGTTGCCTGATGATTTCATTCAAGGGTAATAACTCATCCAAAATCATTAAACTGGAAAACTTGCGAAAGTACTTGAGTTACCAATCAATCCTGTATAGTTTCATTGAAATTCATTTGTAGTATAAGAGGTATTGTCCGAAAGATAAACTTTAAAAATTATAAAAAAACATATTAGAGAGTCATAACTCTGACAAAAATCATTGAACCAGAAAATGCCGACAATAGCACAACTAGACCTGGTATTGATCATTCCTGTAAAGTTTGGATGGAATTGCACCAGTAGTTTCTGAGGAGTAGTCCGGACAAGTTTTGTGACAAACAGTCAGACAGACAGACAAAATCACTTGGCTACTTTGTAATTGTATTATATATCAGCTTCTGTGTAGCTGGCAACACAAAAATCATTAACAGGCCAAAACAGTTTTTATGCAAGGGCCATAACTATCAAAAATCATCAAACATCTAAAATGTGCAAAAAATTAGCTAGCAATCAATACTCTTAAGTGTCATTGAAATAACATTAGTGCTATAAGAGGAGTAGTCCGGTCAAATTTTAAAAATCAAAATTATTAAAAGGCCATAACTCTGACAAAAATCATTGAATAAAAATGTTGATGAGATGCACAACTAGACATGATATTGATCATACCTGTAAAGTTTTGATATAAATGCACCAGTTGTTTCTGAGGTTTAGTCGAAACAAGCTTCTGTGTAGCTGGCACCACACTCAGACACACACACAAAACCATTTAAAAGAATGGCAAATAACTCTGCAAAAAATCATTCAAGCGGAAAACCCGTGTAATATGCGCAAGGACTTGAGGTACCAATCAATCTTGTAAAGTTTTACTGAAATTGCGTTAGTGGTATTAGAGGAGTTGCCCGGGCAAACCTAAAACATAAAAATTATCTAAGTGCCATAACTCTAACAAAATCATTGTACAAAAAAGCTATTGATATAGTATCAGCCTAGATTTCCAGACGAAGAGGAATATCTTAGTCTGTAAAAAAGCATCTGAATAGGGAAAGATTTGCTTAAAAATGATTATGAAGAGAGGCTTAAATATTATAAGAAAAAAACTACAATAGATAAAGCCAAAAATATAATTATCGCCGTTTCTGGACGGCGATATACACAATTAACACGATTTGAACAGTTCTACCTGTCTTAGGTCAATCAAATGTAACAAATGGACGTCAAAAACTTCAACAAAGGATGTGTAAATGGACTCGCCCAACCGCCATGTTTGTCGGTTTACTTATTCGTACGGTAGCAAGACACCCCTCATATTTTGAAGACAACTCACCCCTCAAGACACTTCAACCCCCCCCCCCCCCCCCAAAAAATAAAAAAATCAGTAAGATACTTCACGCCTTATCCAGTTTTTTCTATAAAGTATAAAAGCCAACAACATAATGCTTTTATATCATATGCTTATTTTAATTATTTTTAGAATTATTTGATTGATATTTTTTTTAATTAAAGGACAATAAACAGCCATTTCGAAGAGTAAATATTTGTTTAGTAAATAATTCAGAAACAAATAACATATGTAATAATTTCTTTAAATCATTTACATATAACATGCAATAAAACATAACATTTTACTGGTTAAAAAAAAACAACACATTCTTATAAACGTCCATAAATTAATCCAAAACCCTCTGTCCTTAATTCATGATCATCGTATTGTCCATTGTTATACAAATCACTTTCATCCATTAAGTGTTTATTGCATTTCACCTTGTTTATTCAACATGTTGATTGGTTGTTTATTCAACAGTTATCTCATAATTGATTAGATAATTGGATTAAAAAGGTATCATTGTATGAAAATGAAAAAAGAATGAATAAACAAATAATATTGTATGTAAAATAAATAAATAATATTGTTTGAAAAATAAATAAATAAATAAATATAAAATGAATATAAAATGAATATAAATGAATGAATGAATGAACGAACGAACGAACGAACGAACGAACGAACGAACGAAAATATTTTTCCACTTATTGTAATAAATAAAAAAGAACAATTTGTATTTTTCTTACTTAAAAAGTGTTGCTAACAAAGTAAGTAAACTTACCGGTATCACATGCTATGTGTTGCCAGTTCAGTTTGTATTCGTGTTATGCTTTCAGATCATTTAAACAAGATACTGCCAATTAAAGACACAAAGGAAGTATGAAAGAGATTATATACTTAATATATATCAAAGGAAAATTCACACACAAAGGTTTACACACTTCAATAGAAAGAATATTCTACAATTAGTTATATCACTTTAATTGAATAAAAGTGTTAAATAGTATAAAATAATAGTATAAAATATACAAAAATAAAATAAGAAATAAAGAATTTACTTACAAATAACTTTGTGATATGAGCCTTTTTTAGGGCAAAAACAACAATATATATCCATTGTCTTTGGTCAATTACATGATAAAATAATAATGATATGTTAAAACAATAAACATACTCAATCACTATTGAATACATTTAACATTTTCTACATCAATAGTTGTTAAACACAAAATAAAAATGGGGGGGGTGAAATATGTCTCAATCAAATTTCTTAAAATGAGAGGTTAACTGTCTGAGGGATGAAGTGTTTGTAAATCATTCCTACAACTTAAAGATACCATTATCAAAGTACGAACTCAGTACCAGTCTTTAAATAGGCTATTGCAGGATAAACACAGCAAATTGCAATATTTTTTGCTACATGTTATTCGATCCTGATTAGAGAAATTAGTTTGAATTAGGGTACTGTATACATGTATTTTGTTTTCTTACCAAAATTATTAAAATTGGTCAAGAAATAAAAAAAGTTAGATGGAGGAGCCGTGCCATGGAACCAATTGACATCCTTTCGTCGTTTCCACCTATTTTCACTTTTTAGATGCTCGCCGTGTTTTTTTTTTAGATTTTATCCGAAACCGTGGTTGTTCTAGCTTTGCTAGATTATTGTGTATTGATATGGAACAGGACGGGACCGTTGTTTAATTAATTATACAATTTGTGCAACCCACAGTTAACGGATAGTTACATTATTACTAGCAATTGAACAACATAGCATGGCTTGTATTTTGTGCCATTTTCCTTCTGTGAAGAACTCCGTGATTATTTGAATATGGATTTATTTACTTCTTAATTGACCTAAATTACGAAAATGGCGACTGTAAGAGTAGGTCAAAGCAGATCTGTTCCTTTGTCAACAGTGCTTTTGAGGTACTTTGTTTTCTTGAATGTGTGTTCAGCTGTCAAGTGTGTCAAAGACTGGGATTCTAACAAATTGAAAGGATCAGGCTTGACTCTGAAAGATCTAGGGAACAGTGAAAGTTTGACTAAATTATTTGCAAGTGATGGTTATTTTACAGACACTACACAAGAAAAAGTAAAGCCATTTAATGGAATAAGTATACAAAATGAAGCCCAGAAGCTCTCAGCAAATCTGAGATTAGTGAGCAATGAAGAGATTGGGGTCACAACTATGCAGGTAAAGTATTTTTTTAATTTGGGTAGTGAATACTAACATCTGATCAATAAATTTATAAAATTATGTCATTTTTATGTTTGCAAATTACAAGTATGGATCTGTTTGGTATAATGCTAAGTTGACCTATTATACCCCAACTAAGGCTCCGACGTTTACAATTTTTTGTAAATAATTACATGAATCAGGGTTCTCGGGGACGCTTATTTCGGCGTCCCGGTACGCATGTTTATTGCAGCTGGACGCAAATATTTCAGAGCAAGGATTCCACGTACGCTTAATTTTGCCCGGGGACGCATAAACATTACCGATTATTTACAACCAGAAATACACAAATGCGTCAGCGCGTGCCAGTCTATAGGTAGGCGGTCCTATGCACATCGACCCGTGAAGCAATTAGCCAATCAGCGATAACGCTTCCGATCATTATCACGCAATAGTGATCAGACTAATGTTTACACGCGCTGTACAGTACAGTACATGTAATAACCAGATATATGACGAGGTGATAATTTTATATCTTTGATCAACAGTTGATTGGAAATTAGCAAATTTTACCGACAAAAGGATAAAATTATCGACTATTTACGCCGTAAGTTTAAAGACTGTTTTCTCAAATTACAATTGAGTGTAATTTTGAATGATTGTCGAATATTTTCGGCATTATAATGAATGTCGAATATTTCGGCATTTTCTAGGCACAATTTTGCTTTAGTTTCATTCTTGCAAAATCTTTCTATAAGAGTATTAAGAATTTAAGATATTGTGCCTAAATGCCAGGTACACATACGCTTTTCTCTATCCGAAAATTGATCCCGAACATCGGCGATTTCACGTTCGCCAGAAACCCTAAAATTTCGCAAAAATTCTCGGTTACCAAGCCAAACATGCGAATGAATTGTTTCTTTATTATTTAATCAACATTAAATCTTTAAATGTTGATCTTCAATTTGCCCCCTTTTGAAGATATTTGCTAAAATAATCGTCGATCGGATGAATCTCTTACACACTGTGTGAATCTGTACACGATTTTCCTATTCATTCCGCTAAACGCTGCCTCTATACATTTACGTTTTTTTTTAACAAATATAAACTTTTTGTCTTAAGAGTGGACTTATTTAACCAGAGAAAAATTTGATTTGGTATTAAAGTGAAAAAAAAAACAATTTCAATTGGTTGATGCATTATAATGAAATAATTTCATAATAAATATTAACAACAAAACAATAATTATGCTATGTAGTTCAGAGTTTCTTTTGAATAACTATTTACTTTGGAAGTCTCTTGAACATTCAAAATATCAGCAATGTTATTGTAAACATTGCATGACTAATCTGTAAACATATTAATTGCGACGCGCTTTTGGACTCCAACTTTTTTAGGGTTGGGAGTCCATGGACTCCATGTTTTAAAGTCCTAGTGAGAACCCTGATGAATGCTAAGAACCGAAACGATACCGTTTAAACAGTGGTATGTCTATGTTATTAGTATGTACTATACTACACTATATATTCGAGTCGCCAAATGATGACATACTTTCTATTTTTGATACATGTACAAATAAACAATGTGATTGTGTCGGCACACATTTTCCGCAATGTATCCCCATTTCGTTCCTTTGAAAGATCAAATGCAAATCAACTTTACAAAAAATGTATTATGTCACAAGCGATTATTGCAAGGTGATGCTGTGTGGAGTGTTGTAAACACCCATTTTCAGTTTTACTTTGGAATAAACCAATAAGAATTGATAAAATCCATGATTACAGGCAATGATTAAGATATTTTGTAAGACAATATGGTCATTTCGATTAAACAGTAAAAAATATCGTTTACCACTGAAAATCAAAACAAATCCATTTAAATGTGTAACAGTGGGGGCCTTAACCCCAACCCCGGGAAACCAATGTGTATTTTAATATTGATGCATGCTAATTGGCACTCCTTTAAATTATTTGAGTTTTAACATCACAGATTGACCTTAACGTTATTGTGACTGTCTGTCATCAGTGATAGCCATAATGTACTTCGAATTAAAGATGCAAGATTTGAATTAGTTGATAAAAGAAAGTCTAACTGAAATATATTTCACAAATTGTGTTATATCAAACAATAAGGGTACTTAAGATGTTAATCCATTTTTAGTGTTTTTGTTTTCGTTTCATTAAAGCACTAACTTTAAATGGAATTCTAGATATTAATAAATTATATATAAAAAAAAATATATCTCACAGCATTTTTTTGTTACAAATGTACATACAGTATGTATAATTATATTATGATGCATATCATAAATTTATGCGCTTAAGCTATGTTATCACTAAAACTGTACTAATTGGCAGAAAGCAACAGAAGGAAAAAATATTGTCACAGTAATAAGCAAAAAAAAAAGAAACATTGAAAACTATAATAAAAAGCTTTTGAGAAATAAAACCAAACTCTGAACATTGGAACTAAATGTGTGAACTGATAAAAGAATATGATTCGGTTTAACCAAAAAGTACATTTTTCTTAAGTTTGATTTTTATTTAGATATTTTGGCTCATCAGTTGCAGTTAAATTTAAAAGGAAGGTTAGTGGTTCTATTTAGGTGCCCACATATTATATGCCTGAATTAATGTATGTAATGGGTACCCACCAGTAAAGCTGGAAAGTTTTCATATGAATTTCACAGCACAGGGCTTCCATTTGATTTTTAAAAAAATGGAATTCAGAGACTGCAAAATGTCTGACACTGGAAATCACATTATATAGGTAAAAGAATGAAAGGTTTATATTTTGGAAGTCAGGAGTAAATGACTCCCAAACTTACACTTACATGGAAGTCCTGCAGGGTTGATGTGACTTAAACCCAACAGGCAAATTATGTGGGTGCTGAAGTACACTTGTAGGTATTTAAAAAAAGGATGACTTTATAAAAATTATTACCTTATAAATGTAACTTAATTACTTTCCGTGGCATTAGTTTTAAAAATCTATAAGTATAAATCAAAAGAAAAGTACAAACACAAGCCCAGGTCTAGCTTTAAAATTGTATTTTATTATGTTACCCATGTTCTTGACACTTGAAAATTCTCGTAACATAATGCTGGAAGAGAAAAAGCACACTTTAACACTTTTAGAACAATTTCCTTGTAGATTTCTTTATATATTTAATATCTTTAATAAGTGATTGCTAAGCATTTAGATGTATCACATATACATATATTTTATATAAAAGAATAAATATGAATGTCAAAATGGATCCAATTGTCACTATAAAATTTGTAGAAATTTAGAAGTTACAAAGAAGCTTATGTTTGAAGCTAAATATTGTGTTAAGTACAAGTAAATATAATTATGTTTGTGAAGAATTCCCCAATTTTCATTCAAAACAGAGCAGAATTTATCCTTTTTTAAGTGTACACATGCTAAGCCAGCTAAGGTCTTACTTTACCCTAATACTAAGGTATCAATAGAAAAGTTTTTTTTAGTGCCTTGCTTTTTCGCTGAAAATTACAATAACTTTTATCTTAAAATCATATACAAAGATAAAAAGGACAACATTTTATTAAAATGTGAAGAAAACACTGTGTATATTCACTATTCTTAGATTGTAGCCAAATTTCATGGCTGTAAAATGCATGTTTATTCACTCTATTTCTCAGTTCTCTTTATTTGTTGTTTTGGTGTTCTCATTAAGCCACTAATGTTGTCATAAAAATAGCAGAACTAAATACCAGCCTAATATTCTCAAAGCATTTCTGAGAGGATACACATTTCATGCCAGCCAAACACACAAAAAATGATATTAAAGTGAGGCAATCAGCAACCAGGAGATAATTCTTTGCCTTAGAACTCGAGATTGGTAACAGTCTGTAATTGCCAACATCAAACGGTATCAAACGATATGTAAGCTTTAGGGAAATCAGCCATGCTGCACAATATTTACACTTTCTCATATAAACAGAAAAGTTTACAGAACTTTTTTTTTGTATCCAGTCTTAATGTCTTGGGGCAGGAAAACAGCTGAATGATTTTCAAGGGAAATTAGTCTCAAAGAATTTTACCAAGGTGGCAGTAGATTTTTTTTTTTGTGGGATGAATTTTCCCCTCTGTTGACATTTTGTTTTTCATGATCAGCAGCAAGTTGCTTTGGTCCTTGGTGTATTTATTCTTTAACTAGGTTACCTGCTGAATCTCTTAAATGGACTTGTCTCTCTTCCATTTTTGGAAACCACTTCCATTTTTAAAACTGCTTCCATTTTTGAAACCGTTAATTTACAAATTTTGGAAATATCAGATGCAGGGTTTCCACTGGCCAATTTTAATTTTCAGCCATTGCGGAGGGTCCAGGAGGGCGCTCCCTCTGGCACTTGAAAATACCCAATTTACATGTGCAAGGTGTCTAGAGCTTCAACTGTTATATTTTATGGCATTAAAGCATTTAAAAATAATATAACTAATATTTTTCTGACTTTTATTGTCTAAAATCTACATAAATCATATCAACAAATAACAATTGATTTATCATAAATTAAGATGAAAAAAAAAGGTAATTTAAAGTTTCAATCACCAGTATAGAGCCTGGTCATACTGCATGGATGTGACAAGGGTTAATCACATTGGTTTCCAGCATGGTAGGATTTTTATTAAAATGAAATAAACACATATACATGTATGTGCACTACTTTGTGGAAAATTGCCATAACTGCATGATACTGGCTAATTAAAAAGAAAACTAAAAAAAAAATGAAATTAGAATAAATTTTACACTGTAACATAAAGTGAAGCCAATGAATAATATAAAGATTATTATTATTATAAATTGTTAAGATAAACAGGGGCTTTGTAAAAAATATAATATTTAATATATGACAGAAAGTACATGTATCATACATTGTATTATTATGTGAAAATCTTTTCAAGTAAAAATAATTATTTTAAAGTTTCTTTTTAGATATTTTTCTCTCTATAACTTCATGCCAAAAAAAAAAGAAACTAAAAAATGTAAATGAAATTTTCTCGGGATTAAGTATGTATGTTTGGTTCTCCTCTATTTTGTTGTATTTTCTCTTTAGTCTTTGTAAAAAATCTACAGACATGTAATCAAAATAACATTAATATACTGCACAGCAAGTGTCCCAGATAAAAAGATTACTTAGAAGAAACACTGGTAAGGAACTAATTTTCTTAATGATGGAAATTTATGATTTTTTTTACCTCTAGAATTCAAATATAAAAGAGGCAAGGCTCAATTGATTTTATAGGAGAAAAAAGAACACTTGAAAATGGCAAAATAAAACAATTTTTTAAGTTTTGGTTGGTACAGTGCATAGTTAGAACTTAGATTTAAAATTGTGCAAATTTTTTACATTTAACCGCCCATTTAAAGTGGCCTCCAATCAGCTTTTATTTTCTTTTGGAAAAACAATTCAGTTTTATGTTTCAAACTATGTATTTCAGTAATTTAATGATCTTAGAAAAGTGCATCACATCACTTTAAAACCTTCTTCAAAACAGCATCCCAAGAGCTATTTATAATGAGTTAGTGACAGTCGTTTCTAAAAATAAAAGATCAGGAAACAAATTGTCCGCTTCACTAATTAAAATATAGAGAGTGGACCAGTAGATTAGAGGTATTGAGGGGTTTCCTGGTTGTTTGTGTATTATATTGCCAGCAAATTTCATTTCTGACATTAATTCTTTGGATTTGCAATTACATGTTAGTCAAGTATTCATGAGTACTGTTTTAATAATACCGGTACTACAAATTCTATTGAACATGACTTTATATTATGAGATACCATATTGGAAATAACCATATTTTGAAAACTTTTGAACAAAGGGGGAATTTTTTCGAGTTAATTTCATTTATTTGGTACTTGAAAATTAGATTAATTGAATAAGTTCTCCTGAGGGATGTTAATATGAAAATGGAACATTTGGAGTTTAGTGTAGACCTGTGGGCCTCAGACTCTGTGTTACTTCATAATAAGGGCAAGTTATTACCATAACTAAAATTCAAAAAGCAAAGTCTCATTATATGTATTTAGATGTAATTTGGCAGAATGTTATAATCCTATGCCTTTGATCATCCCTGTTTTTAGGAAAGCCTTAACAGTAATGCTCAGTGTGAAAAATAAAATGTCAGGGAACAAATATAAAATATTTCTTATAAAACGATTTAGATTTAAAATGTTGAGCCATAGTTTAATTTTCTCTTTTATAATCCTGTCACTTGCTAAATATCTTTAATTGACTTGTCCATCTTTCAATTTAGACAAAATATTTTATTATTTTAGAGTAATTGCAAAATATATATTAACTGAATTAGTGAATAGTAAACAGTGCCTATTGATCTTGGTCTGCATTTGTTGTACTGGTAAATAAAACCTGTATCAATGTAAGTATTTGGAGATAAAAAACAACAACATTAATCCTTAACTTGCAGACCCAGTATTTGTGAAATGAATAAATTTGCCTTGTTTAAAATTTGGAACTGTCCATTCTAAGCTTAAGGATAACAATCTATAAAGATAAAAAAAACATTAGCAATACCAACAGTAAGATGGTGGACAGACTGCAGTACTGATGCAGTTAAATGAAAAGGGCCAGCTGCAAATTTCAAAGGAACTCGGTAACGGGACCGCAGATTGAAGCTCATGTTTCCTTTCTGTAATGTTTTATCAGGTCAAACAAACAATATGTAAAACCAGTAATGGATCGAAAATATGCGCACGATGCACTGCAAAATGCAGTCCTGTTAGCAAGGCAAGTCAACAACATGAATTTCAGTAGTGTATTGGCCTAATTTTGAGATAACTTTCTTACTTTTATACACACATATATATATGTATATATTAAAAAAAAAAAGGGTTGAGAAAAAAAGAACAAACTGTTCTAATTTACATAGTAAACTAAAAACTTATTTTTGCCTTTTACATATATGTTGTTATTTTGAGATATTTTAGTATAAAGTATTTTCTCAAATCCATTGTGGATTTAATATTAAAGCCTTTATTTTGTATGTAGGAACTATTTAAGACTTAGAGTACAAAGACTTAACTTTGATTACCTTTTCAAAATACATGCGTCAGTAGATTCAATCATTTACCTCTAAAAGAGCGGTCTTAACATTTTCTTTACATTTATAAGCGAAGAGACACATAAAATTGCCGATATGGTGAAAATTCGCCCGATATGGTGAAAATTCGCCCGTAAAATTTATAAGTGTATTCGTACTATTATAATAATGAATAGTATCTCTAGCTTATCAGAGAATACAAAAAATAATTTTGAAAGATTGGATATCAGGTGGTGTCTTTGTTGATCCAGTTTGAAGTAGTATCCTGTATTGTTGTAAGAATGTCTGAATTCACAGTAGCGTACTCTTATTTCATATAAAGCATTCTACAGTCATATGAGAAGTTATTAATGCTGAATTTGTAATATTTGTTGAGTAGGTTGACCTGTTTTGTGTGAGACAGACAGAAAATTTGTCTTTTTTTTTTTTTTTTGGTGAAATTACAAAAGTATAAAAGGTTTTTGATTTGTAGGCATGTTTTAAAATATTGTAGATATTAAGTTTCGTTTATGATAGATAGTCTTGTCATTTTCTTTTGAACGTTTCAACAGTTTACATATCAAGTATGAAAGAGGAAAATGGTTTATAGAAAAATATTGTAACAATTTGTTCTATTATCTTTTTCTCCATTAGTGATAAAACTGAGTCTTTAAGGACCTTTAAAGTGGCCTTCAGTTTTCCTAAAGGTTAAATATGTTATTTTAAGATAAATTGTTTCATATGATTGGCAAATCAAAAGAATTAAGGCGGAAAATGAGATTTGCTGACAATAAAATACATAAACAATAATTAGGAAACCCCTTGATGCCTCTAATTCGGTCAGTTCTCTATATTTAAATTAGTAAAGCAGAGGAATCATTTCCCTTTCTTCTATTTTCTAAACAAACGTCACTGATATATTATAGCTCTTTGGACTCTGTTTTGAAGAAGGCTTTAATAATATGATGCATTTTTCCATGATAAAATTACAAACAGAAAATAAAAACTGAAGGCCACTTTAAGAGAGCAAAAAGTAACGTTAAAAATGTTTCTAGGTGAACGTCTAAGAAATCATTATATTACAATTAAAACTAAAGACTTTCTGAATAGATCTATGCATTTACAATTTTTTTCAGTGTTTCAGACTGTTGATTTACCAGAAATACTATCTTACTTTTAATTAATCATGATTATTTAAATGATAAAAAATTTATTGAATACTTACTGACTTAAGTTATTAACTCTAATGGTCAAGGTCATCTCAAACACAGTAAATTATTTGAACTGGATTCTAGAACTTTTCTTTATACCCCTTTCTGTCTGCTTGTCACTTTAGTTGTATAATTAGTTGATTACCTTTAGGTGATCTATTAGTAAAAAATTCTTTTTGACATTTCATGGAAATGAAATATACATTTTGTATTTTCATCTTTCATTGAAATATACAAATGTATAATGTTAGCACATGAGGTTTAGTAATGTTGTGCAGAGTTTTCATTATTAACAGATTGGGGATATCATCGGTTGAAATGCAGTTAAAATTGTTTATATTTTCAACCTGTAGATTAAAATATCTCCCTTGACCCTTGGCCAAATTGGTTGTTTTCGTTAAGACATAATGTTAATTGCCTCTTAATGAAAACCCTGATTTTTTTTTGTCCCTTTTTCTTGAATTATTTTGGAATTTTTTTTATTTTTTTTTTGTGTTTAAAGAAAGTAACTCTTGTCATTATATGATTGTGATTATTATGTGCTTTTTTTTTTCCCCAGGCTATCTATGACACACTGCCATATACCGATGTGCAAGCTGACTACCGTAATACTCTCAGGGATGTAAGTTGTTTTAATAGTTTCCATGTATTCATACATGCATATTTGAGCCGCGTCACGACAAAACCAACATGGTTTTGCGACCAGCAGGGATCCAGACCAGCCTGCGCATCCGCACAGTCTGATAAGGATCCATGCTGTTCGCTTACCAACCCTTTAACAAGTAGAGACACTGATAGCCTTGGTTTTGTCGTGACACGGCTCATTTATCTTCTTTCTTTTTTTCAAATATTAAATACTAATGTCATTTATTTGAAAGGTTGTTCAGAAAACTATAATTAACCAATATTGTAAGTACAAGTTCTCAGAAAATCATGTATTTTTGATGAAGATTTATTAAAACAGATTAAAATAACTTTTAGGGATTCATTTTGATAAAGTTAATGGAAAATTGGTCCTATTTCTTACAGAGCATTTTAAATTAATCCTCTGTAAATTTGAATGAAAATTACTCCTCCTAGATCTTAACTGTGTTGTACATTGTATGTTATACTGTAATAGATTCAGATTATTTCCTGTATGTTATACTGTAATAGAGCTTAAAATTATTTCCTGTATATTATACTGTTATAGAGATTCAGATTATTTCCCATATATTATACTGTAATAAAAATTCAGATTATTTCCCATATGTTTATATAATACTGTTACAGAGATTCAGATTATTTCCTGTATATTATTCTGTTACAGATAATCAGATTATTTCCTGTATATTATACTGTATAGATAATCCTATTCAGATTATTTCCTGTACATTTCAGATGACTGAGAGAATACACCAAAGATTTAAAAACTACCTCCAAATTGTACAAACGAATAAAATCATTGTGCAGAACCTCTATAAATTCCATATTAAACAACCAATCACACAGAAGTTTGATTGTTGTCATCTCAACGCTTCAGATTTAAGGTTGGTATTTATTAGATATAACCTTTAACCAACACAATTCCTTAAAATGGACTTGTCCAGCTCCCAGTTTTAGAACTGTTCAATATTTTATTTTTTCGGAGATATCAATATGAAAAGTAACTCATTCAACTGAACAGTCTAGAGCTTGGTCATATCGCATGGATGTACAAGTGAGTCTGGCTCTTTAATGGTGGCTTATGTTAAACACTTTGCCTTCAAACAATACATTGGTTCATCTTCTGAGCAATAGTGAGATTTCATTTTTTGCCGCAGTTTAAGACTCAAGCAATGCTGCATTATCATGATTGCACATTGTTGCAGCTGCATTATCATGATTGCACAATTGTGACATTGTTGCAGACCAGACTCTATCCTGGTGACTGCTCAATATTTTTAATTTGATCTGGAAACCAGTAAAATTTTTGGCTGTCTGCTTAGAGCATAGTACTGGTATAAGTAAATTACTTGGAAATGGTACGTGGTATGGTCTCAGTCGCTAATGGTTGCTGGTTTGATCATCAGGGGTGACAAAGTTTCTCAGTGTAACAATTTATTTGTAATCAGTGTTAAGTTACACAGGAAAGCATGGAAGGTGGACCAACTACCTAGACAAGACCAAAAATTTGTTAGAATCTGCATAAAAAGTCAGCCGAATCAAACAAATAAAGTTAGTAATGGTTAGTTTTATGTTAAAACAGATTCTGAAGTGAATGCTTTGTAATAATTCATAGAATTAATGATTTTTAAAGTGTTTTAGCTTTAATATTTCAGAAATTGTATTCATTTACAATAGAAAATTCAAATGAACTTGATAAAATTTAAGAAATATTCAGTTGCAGATGTGCTCTAAATGAACAAACCATGTTTTTAATTTTAATCATGTCAAGAAATTTCATTCTTTAAATTATAGAACATAACAAAAACCTGATTACAAAATAAGGGAAAAAGTAAAAAAAATAAATAAATTTGGATATTGGGAGAAGATTCTTTGTATGGGAAAGCTTGTTACAGATGATTTTATTGGCAGGCTGGTTCCACAAAACTACACATGATACACAAATATTGATCTATGATGTTTCATTGATTTCATATAGATCACAATGTCTCGTTGCATCATTTATATAATAGCTGTTAGAGAGACTGGGATATCTACAAGTCTGATAGCTTCTTATCTTTATTGATAGCCAGCGTTTCTTCTGCATTTTTTCCAATCAATCAGTTATTACAGTGGTAGAATATTGTGGGAGAGCTCAGCCTGGGGTGAAGTGGTGAAGATGTGTGGTACCATTGTCCAGAGCTTACGCTATATGTTTGTTATGTCCACTAAGTTATACGAGTTTCTGTGCCATTGAAAATGCGATCCAGGCCTTTAACTTTCTCAAATCTTATGGCATAATGTTTGTCTAATAATTTATGCTCCAATCATTTATAACCCAGGCTTTCCCAGTCTCACAATGGAGTTTGGGATATTGGTCGAAATAAGCCATGTTCCATGATTTATAATTATATTGATTTCAATTAGTTTTTTTGCTGAAAATTATGGAAGATATAGTTTTTAACTAGTGGAAATTGTAATTTTACCATTTCATTGTCCGAGCAGGGCTTCTAATGAATCTTTATACTTGGGCATTGCTGATCCCAAAGCCAGTTACTTATATTCTTGGGGGTTCAGAGATTGCATCTAACATGGACAAATGGTTTATTTCTAACGACAATGTTATATGCTATTTTGAACTATCATTTTCAGTATGTTGTATATTATTATATTAAAATTACTAATACATATATTTTGCTCACCATTACAGGCCCGATAGTGAGTACCGATGTAAAATATCTAGGATTACAAGCTGTGACCTTATACCATTCCGTGTACCTGATGGAGCATTCAACCCTGGAAGGAATCTCACAGAAGGTCAGTTAAACTTAAGATCTGATTTGATTTAAACATTATTTATTTAAGCTTGATCATGAGGAAAGTTTGAAGCTAAATATTGGAACCACTCCAGAGGTAACCATTATTGGTTGTGCTGTGACTGACCTGGTAAGGCTCGAATTCAGGATCCCTGGTGGAGAGGGAGAGGTAGACACCACAACCACTTGACTACATATCCTTTTGTACCGTATTTTTACTTTATATTTGATCACCATGTGAATAATTGTACCTAATCACTGAACACATTCTGTAAATTAATTCATACATGTAAAAAAACACAGTATTAAATTTTCAGACTGTTTTAATTTATGTTCTAATGAATTTGATTAATTAGCATTTGGTACATGACTGTATATTGTACTTAAATGTTGATATTTACAATACATGAAAGTCTAGCTATAATCCTGGTAGCTAAATGAGTGTGTTATATTTGTAGAGGGATTATAGGCTCCCGTAATTCTTTCATGTCTCAGATACCTCAATCAGTATGAAAACCTGTGAGCCTATTTCCACCACTTCAAACATGCGTCTATTTCCACCACTTCAAACAGAACAAACTGGTTTTGATGTCTACTCGGTCTTTATGATGTTAATATTCATGAAGGCAGAAATAACAAGTATTATGATGTTTTTGTGTGTAAATGCTCATTAAGTCTGCACCGGTTTCTTTCAAGCCTGTAGATAACTCAGACTCTTATCATCTTTGTTACATAGAGGCTTGCAAGCATGAAAGAAATGAAATTAAAGATCTAAATTGGTACCTGTTGAGATATTTCCTGGTTGACTGATTAGTTGATACCAACTGTTTACAGTGAAAGTATATCAGTAAAAAGTGCAATGTCCTGACTTTGATGCTTCTGTATTGAAATGCCATAACCACTGTTATGATATCTTGTTTAAAGATAAAATTTATTATACTGCTTGCTAACATCATGTTATGTTTGGGAAGAGCAGCCAGGGGAGTCCCTCTTTATTTCTTTAGTTGTGAGTGTGACATCAGGCTAGAACCACCAAATGTCCATGAAATAAAGCTAAGTAGAAGTTGAGCTAGAATGCTTATAACTGACTCTTTGAAAGTGTCTGTTGTCACAAGTGGGAAAATGTGCTCAAGAACAGATAAGTAATGTAAAGGGAGATTTAATGTAGTGTGATTAGAAAATACCTTTCCTGTAATCTATTTTTCAAACTTAATGTTTAGGAACAGATCTATATGGTGTTTCTTTGTTCCTATTTCTGTGTAGTTTTATTTGTAATGTTGTATTGTATTAGTGAAGATTTTAAAGAGAATTTGCATTTGAAAATAAGTCAGAATATGTCAAAAGTGTATATATGACAATGTGTGGAAAATACAGGCTCAGTCATTGTTTGGTTGGAAGGTCACTGTATTTAAGATTCAAGTATGTCTTAAAATATATGGAAATAAATGTCCCGCAGGCATTTTGCGATCGGGCGAGACAAGTTCACAACAGATTGATTATGATAAATATGTTACAGTGCTGTCATAAGCTGATTTAAATGGCTGAACACGTCTGTCACCTTCTCGTTATTGTCAGTATGGTAAGCTTCATTGGCTGATTTAATTCCTACACGATTTGCGATTTGTGTAATGGACTTGCCCGACTTTGAATTTGGAATATTCCATTACTAATTTTAGGGATTTAAGGATCGAAATAGTTGACAGTGTGGGGTCTGGTCAGACAGACTATAATAAACATCAGTCTGGTTTTTGATCTTTATTATTTGCATTATGCATGATGTACTTAAATGTAAACACTTAAAAAGTGTTAAGATTGATTATTGAATAATATCTACTTTATTAACTGGTGTTGTTTTGTTTATATTTGAATAATTTAACATGTGAAATAAGTATTTAGGTGACAAAACTTGCCTTAATAAAAAGGTAGTCTACAGTCATAAAAATTTGTAAAAAAAAAAACTAGTAAAATTTTTTTTTAATAAATTTTGATCATTTTTACTTATAAATTATTTCCTGTTAGAGCAAGCACGGTGTAAGTAAATATACTGTAAAAGTAAAGACTGACAAGTGTTTTTTGCTATAAATTTTATTATCTCATGACCCAAGCTGTATATACATGTATGGCATCTAAACCAACACAAGAAAAGCATGAATCTCAGGATTCTAGAATCCTTGTTATAACACCCTTCCTTGTGTCTGTTCAGGAGAATGATATTTGAAGTCCAGTTATTTCTCCTACATTTATTGCCCACTACAGTTATTGCCTACAGTTATTGCCAGATTTGCTGATATATTGGCCAGAGAAGAGGTAGATTAACCAATCACAGATGCTGGTTTTGTACTTTACCCAGCATGTCCTTATCCACCATGCTTTATACATAGATAAGAAATCTTAATAAAAGATAAGTACTTTACTAATGTCAGGAGCACACAGATCATTTTATCATTAGTTTTAAGACTTTGAGTTTAAATATATCTTCTTTAAGCAATAGTCGATACTATGATAGATTTGATTTCGGCATAAAAATTTAAGTAATCTATGATATTAAAATATGTTTGAGTATTCATAAAATGCAAAAGTTGTCTCTTTTGTATAAATACACTCAGAGCGACTGATTTTGGTTTGAATCAAGCCAGGAACTTTCAAATCTTTATGTGATGAAAAACTGAAGATGCTATCCATGCAGCTAGCTTAATACAGAGGGTTAATGTGTAGCACCCGCTGGTAGTCTTCCTAGTTGTGAGTCATCAATGTAGGGTTAAATTCACCTTATGATCCACACAATGTTGGTGCGACTAATTTTTAATATAAAACCAAACCAACCAGTATTAGAAATAATTGTAAATACACAAATAAAGGTCTCATCACTACAAAGAAGTCATTCTTTAACAATTCAATTACTCTTGCAAGAGTTACAATATGCTAGTATACTAAACAAAAGATGCATGTAAGTTAATTTGACTTAAAGAGATAATCTTTCCGGTAACAGAAACCATCTTGTCTGATAACTTGTAATTTATCTGTTTGAAGCATTTGTAATTTGTAAAAACTCTTGGAGCGCTACCTTGGCTAATGTCTGACCTATGCTCCGGTATGAAGGCTTGCCAGTCAGCACATCTGTGCAGAAGTACATCTCACCAAACACTGATTGCTTCTCAATGTTATTTTGTTTTGTTTTAAAAACCCAATAATTTACATCGGATATTGGATGGTTATGTCTTCAAGGTAGAATAGGTCCGTTACTCGAAAATCAGTGTAACTGAGGGATTTGACATATTTATATAGTACAGTCAGAGGGGTATGATTATATATCATACATTAAGTGTTTCTGAATACAGTATGTTTAATATTCTTTAATTTCTTAATGATACAGAAATAATGTGGTTTTGGACATACTCCTATAAGAGCTCACCCAACCAACGCACCTGTGTCTCATAATAGGAACCTACACGCAGGTTTCTCTTATTGACTCACTGGCTCCAAAGTTTATCAAGTATAACAATCTACATGGGGGGCTGTTACAGTTCTAGATCTCATCAACATTTTCATTTTTTAATGAAAGCTGAAAATAATCTCTTTCCCCCAACCCCCCTCTGCCTACCTAGTTTACATGATCATATAAACGCTTAAACTTGGATTTGATAAAAACCCGTTTGTAAATGTCCATTATAAAAAATTATTCCATGGAAATAATTTATTTCATAAACTTGGTGAAGGTATTTGTTATTTCGGTAGTATCCTAGTTTCCCCATTCAATACATTTCACATGAAACGGTGGTTATCAAGGGGTGAACAATTTATGGCCCATATTTTGGTATTTTATGATCCTCCGAGTTTTCATGCATCAAAGCACGATACTTTCACAATGTTTGTTAACAGAGAAGAAAGCTCTTGAAAACAGGTTGAGATAAGATGAATTGATAATAGAATGTTTCACTGCAATCTTTTAATAAAGAAAATATAAAGTTGAAGATTTTTTTTGGCAAATAATTGTGTGTATGATAACATGAAATAAAAAATGTTGATAAAAGATAGTAACTAAATAGTGCATGAATGTACGTACTGAATGACATGTTTGAGTTAATAGGCTTTTTATGTGATAATTTTAAGAAAAGAGAAAACTAGTAAATGTAAATTTGCATATTATTTATGTCACCCAAAACTTTTGTATGCAGAGTTGGTAAAATGTTCTTGATATGATTTAACCCTTGACATGTTAGATTTGCCCAGCTTTTAATTTGGAACAATCCTTTTGAAAATACAGGGATTTCAATATTGAAATATAAAAAAAGAGCTACCAACAGTATAGAGCCCAAGGTCAGACTGTATGGATTTGCAGACTGTGGCAGCCTTGTTACTGCTTTCAGTTCAATTTGGTTATAGGTTAAGTTTGGAAAAAGAACCTTTTTAATTTAGAGAAATTCAAGGGGGTTCGCTATCAAGATAAAAAATCTTGGGTAACTTAAAATGTAGAGTCAGGTAATAATGTAATGATAACAATAATAAAGACTTTATTAACAGGAGAACTCATCAAGCTATCAGTCTTCCCAAAGGCCCTAGTTTTAGACTGTTTCACTTGCTGTGTCCAAACCATAGCATATAGTAACAATATATATTCAATTTGCCAATGTATAGTTTGTTGTAACTCAAATTATACATACATATTAATTATATGATCCTGCTTGCTCTTCATTATTATTTTGTTCTTAAACAAAATTTACCCAACTAAAGTAAGTTTTGTCTTGTTTTGTATGCAATGTTTTTTGGGTTTTTTTATCAATGTTTTTATTATATATTTTAGTATGGAAGAGCAACATGAATTTCTTCCCAACCTTGAAGTGGCAATATTATATATCAACAGAAGGGATTCACAATGAGTACCCCGGCAGTGCCTTCCAGTGGACCAACTGTCCATCAATGCATGATACCAGACACAGGTGAGGTTTTGAACCCTTTAGAGTGTGGTTGTGAAGAAGTCTATGTTTTGATTGAAACATTTTTAAACTGAATTGGATGAGTGAACATGTCCTGCTATGAATTTAAACTTGTCTCGTGAGTGATTTTAATTGCCTCATGAAATTTTGAGGCAACCAATGCTTCAACTGTTAGCTGGATATCGCCCAAAAAGCTTTGGCTGATAATGCTTCGGCAGTGGGTATCCAATGATGAGCCTTTCTGTGCTATATAATTGAATGGATTGGTCCATTTTTTCATTCTGGACAAAACTGTTATTATTTTTAGGGAAATTTCAAAATAGGTACTGACTGAATAGCAAACAGTACAGACAATGATTAGAGAGCACTGTAGTGCCGGCTGATCTTCATATAATTGGTGCTGGAATGTAAAAGAAAAAAAATTCAGATGTAACACTGCCATTTACAATTTGGGCTGATATTTCTATTGAAACATACATGCTTTTTTAATGTTCCTGTTTAAGTAAAGATACATTGTAAAATTTATTTGGCTATCATAATGTGCGGAATTTTAATCAAATTAATAAAAGTACAACCCTTTACTAGTTTTAAGGTCATTGGGACTATAGGAAAGTAAATATATAGAAAAGTATCAGGAAAAAAAAAGGTACACAAATTTTTCTGTTGAAACAATAGCAAAAATTACCCAGATCAAGTTAGCATGGTGAGAGCATGTGAAAAATTCATTAACAACAATAGATGGTGGGGGCTTATTGCAGAAATATACAGGTACTTGTGTGCTCCATCATGGTGATTTATTACTGAGACTTTTGTTCTCAACCTAGAGGTTAATTGAGAGAAATGCCTCAAGACTTACAGAGTTTTTCTCTCCTAAGTTTGCAAATTGGAAGCCAGATTTTCCTCTGCAATGTGGAAATATTGGCTATTAAAGATAATTTGATTATTTTTTAATCTCTGCTTATAGGTTTAACAGGTGGTTATAAAACAGTATTACATATGATGCTAAGTATCTTTTTAGGAAAGAATATGCCAGATATGAATTTCTAGAGGGTGAATTTATCGTTTGACATACTTTGCTGATATATTTGTTAAATAATTGCGGCATTGTGACGATTTGCTACTCCAAATAAAAAGTTCAAATTTTGATACCATCAGATTTGTAGTTCGCCCTTTTTCTGTATGCTTAATTTCAAATTTCTTATGAAGCTCCATTTTATTTTAAATACAATTATGTATTCTATTATATGACAATCATCATGACCTTGATCTTCATTCTTCATGGTCATATGTTGGAATCCTAAATTTTAAGATTTTGGATTGAGAAGGTGTGTTGGGGTGGTTTGGGGGGGGGGGGGGGGGCAGGGATTGTCTAATTGCACGGCTGTATATAAGACATTGTGTTATTTTATGTATGGGTAATATCTCTGCCTGTATTGACCTAAAATGAACATGTCTCAGAATTTGTCCAAGACCTAAAGTTATATCAAATATTGGTTAAAAAAAAAAATATGTGGTATATTTTAAAAGCCTTTTTCCGATAATATTATGTTTCCCCTAAATTCATATACATGCACGAACATTATGAAAAGTAATTTCCCATGTTGTCTCTTAAATTTTACCATAACTTGCAACAAGTGGTTATTTATGGGATAAATCAGATTTTGTTTGTCATTTGATAGCATTGTTCTGTAGACATCTAATATTCTTTAGTTGATGCAGCAAAAAACTACCAAGTTGAAACATTAGACTGAATCTGGTGTGAAATGATGTGTTTTATTAGCAGTGAAAACTGTTTGATGCTGAGTGCTATTCTCTGTTTTATCCATCAAATTCCTGTTTGAAACTTTTAGTCAATATTTGCATGTCATGGGTTTGTTACAAAACTTAGCATGTAGTGTTTTATTGGACCAGTAAACTTTGAAAATAGAAGTTATTTTTAAATATTTAGCAGTATATCTTACAATAAAACAGAATTTCAAAGTTAAAAACCATGTTGAAGGAAAAGTGGGAAAAGGGGGTTCGAACAGGAAGTGGAAAATTGTTTCATCTGAGAATTCTTAGGTCAAAAGGTCATATTTCTGTTCAAAACCCGTATGTAAAGTCCATTTTTTAAGGTTTTTAAATCTATAAAAAGGCTGTCTGAAATTGACTGAAGAATTATATTGTTACAACAATTCTTCTAAAGTGCCAATATGAAAAAACAAAAAAACAAAAATAAACTGTTTGCATAGTTTTTTTTAAACGGGACAATTGTGGTGAAACCCATTTAAAAATTGCGATAATATTTTGTAATATTTTGTTAGGGAACGTTTTATTCTGTTTACTTTTAATATTCATGTGTGTTAATTAAATAGAAGTATTTTTTGAGATATGACTATATAAGTGTATGATAACGTGATTGTATCAAGTGATTGAAATTTTTATACTGTATATTAATTTTTGCCTGTTGCAGTTTTACAACTACAGTATTACTTCACAATTCTTTATTATTGATTATAAAGTCCGCAAACAAATCGGTTGCTAGAAATCTGAAAGAGATTTCTTTGATATTAAATCCGTGAACAAACTATTTTCTCTTTTAAATTTGATCCTTTATTTGTAATGTAAAATATTTTATGAGCTAATTAATAAGAATCATTTCTTCATTAAATTGTGTTTTCCACTCTTTGTTAGGATTGACCAGTGTTTCAGTGGACTTTGTAGTTCAGACAAGATATTTCTTCTATTTTGTACAATTTTATTTTGAGATTATGTCAATATTTACAGGTGTCTGGTACTGTTTGATGTATCGCACAATGTCTCAGGGAGACCTTTTCACAAATACAGGGGACGTTCTTTTTATCACGATAAGTTACCAAACCCAAGAAGAGTGGTGCAATTTAATTTGGCAAAATTCTGTCAATATTTAATCTAGAGTGTATTTGAGTTGTTCAAGTGCCGCGATACTTGATAAAGAATTTTATATCAACTAAACTTTACTTGAAGTACTTGTTATACCTTTCTATAGACACTTGTAATACTTGCTTTCTGATTCTTTTCACTCTAAAAATTGGTTTAAAAAAATTCATTATCATTCTTTTACATAAGAAATACTGTTACGAAAAAAAAAACTATTTCATGTGGCAAAATTTATTTTTTTCTGCAGTACAAATGTTGGTTTCTTTTTTTTTGTTATGTTCAATAATTTATTCAGTAATAAAGACTTTTTTAAAAAAGGAGGGTGCTGTTGTAAAGGATAAATACCTAAAACATGCTATAACAATTTCATAATCGCCCTTTGAAACATTGATGCTATGCAAAAGAACAAGTTCTGACATTGTCATGGTGAAAGGTTATTTTGTATAATGAGTTTGCCCTTCTTTGAAGCTGAAATAGACTTATAGTAGTTATAGGGTTTTTTATTTTATGAAAATAGCAAAACCACATGAACAAGATACAGGATAGAGCCTTCCCAGACTGCTCTGCAATGTGTATGCATTGTACTTCTGTAACATAGGTCTTGTTATATATTACCATTAAGTCTAGCATTCAAAGGTTTTATGTCATAATGATATGTCTTTATTTAAAGTTAATTTAATATGGGACCAATAATTTCCCTACAAGAACAATATATTATAAAACAATATGCAGTCAAGACGTTTCTTCAGTTATAGGTCTTAATGAGTGCCACCTTAGCTGTATTATGTTAACAGGTGTAGACGTTCATCCTATAATTATAAATTTTAAAAATCTTAGCTTCTCAGATTTGTTATTTTGAAAATTCAAATTCTTTAATCTACAGGAACCGAAAGTGATTATTGCCTTTCCCACCTTAATGCCAGCAATATCCGTGCAGTCTGACCAGACACTAAGAAAGTTCCAAAAATGGAAGCTGGACTTGTCCATTCAAATAATTTAGCAGGTTAAAGAGTTGCAACCATTTGTGGCTGAAATAAATATCAATATAGACTTCCAGTTTTTTTGGGAGGCATAAAGCTAGAATAAATTATCCTCAAGATGGCTTTTTTGTATTTGAAACTATTTAAGAACCGTTTTTAGCTCGACTTTTCTATGAAAAGGGGAGCTATCCTACTCGCCCCGGCGTCGGCGTTGGCGTCGGCGTTAGCGTCGGCGTTGGCGTCACACCTTGGTTAAGTTTTTCGTACCACCCCACTTTATTTCAGAAGTATTACAAGTATGGCTTTGAAACTTACCATACTTGTTCACCATCATAACCTCCATCTACAGACAGGAGTACATAACTCTATCAAGGTTTTTGACAGAATTATGGCCCTTTTTTGACTTAGAAAGTGTATTGAGCTTGGTTAAGTTTTTTGTACCACCTCACTTTATTTCAAAACCATTGGAGGTATTGCTTTGAAACTGACCATACTTGTTTACCATCACGACCTTCATCAACAGACAAGAGGACATAACTCTGTCAAGGTTTTTGACAGAATTATGCCCCTTTTTGACTTAGAAAATACATTGAATATGGGTAAAATCCACTTATTGCCTTAACCCTTTGAGATATTGCTTTGAAACTTTTAATGCTATTTCACATCATTACCCCCATCTGTACGCAAGAGAAGGTAACTCTGTCAGGGATTTGTTTTAAAAATTAAGGCCTTTTATCGACTTAGAATCTTGGTTAACTTTTTTGTACCAGTCAACTTTTTGACTGAACTGGTTGAGATATTAAATTGAAAGTTGGAATACTTGTTTACCATCATGGTCCCAAAACATGGGCAGGAGAAGGTAATTCTGTTAAGGATTTTATTTGAATTATGGCCCTTTTTGACTTAGAAACTCAGTTAAAATTTTCATTCTTGTCCACTTGTTGACTTAACCATTTGAGATATTACTTTGGAAGTTGGAGTTCTTATGTGCCATCATGAGACCTATCTGTAAGCAAGAGAAGATAACTCTGTGAAAATGTTTCTTGATTTGTACTTAGAAATTCCTAGTTAAAGTCTTGTGTGCCCTTAACTGTCAAAGTTTTGTTTTATAGGCAAGCACTAAAAAAGTCGAGCGCGCTGTCCTTCTGACAGCTCTTGTTTAATCCCTTGTAACAGGTAATTAAACTGGCTAGG
Organism: Ruditapes philippinarum; assembly: GCF_026571515.1. Classification (NCBI taxonomy): domain Eukaryota; kingdom Metazoa; phylum Mollusca; class Bivalvia; order Venerida; family Veneridae; genus Ruditapes; species Ruditapes philippinarum. The sequence goes on along the minus strand of NW_026861693.1, from coordinate 41,205 downwards.
TAGACGGACATGTACAGAGAATGTGATTATATGATACTGTAATGCATTCAAATTATAGGAGATCAAAGTAATGAAATACTAGATTAAATAGGTAAACTTGTCAATTTTACTCTAGACGAGGCACAAACTTGCACACAGTGCAAATAAACATACTATCTTCAAAGTACATCAAGGTTGTTAGGGCTTTCCATTCTGCTGTAAACAGGAACATTACAGGAGCTGTGTTTTCCTGTCTCAGATATTTACATGCATCCAATTACCTTTAAAATCTGAAAAAAAAGCTGAAAAAAAGGTGTGTGAGGTTTTAACTTTATAATACATGAACGCATACTACAGGTAGATTTAAATTGTTCCAGATACTCTTTATTTACCACATGCTGTTGTGTGTTGTTTTACAGTATCCTGTGGTCATTTCATTTAATGCAAAAAAAATTTTTTCACAATGGTGAGCACTATTTCTCAATTAGAAATAATTTGATTTTCAATTGATAAAGTAGTGATAGTTATTAGTTAATATTCTATGTGATCTTTGTTCAATCTCTTTTAAACTGTAACATCCTTTGGGGTAGGTTCATATCTTGCTCAGGACTCCAGCTAGCTTTTGGAAGGTTTTTTGTTCCTTAAATAAGACATTAAGTCATCCACCAGAATAGCTCGAAAGGCACTGTATGACATATTCAATGTTTCTATTACTTAAAACCAAAAACACGGGTAGAAAAAGAAAACAAAGCCTGCTATAAATATATATCAAATTTGAATTAACAAGCTACCAGTGCCTTTACATTTAAACATTTTGAATTCTATAAGTATAAATATGCAACATTCAGCGGGGCTAACTTGGTTGCTGTAACAACTGTTGAATGTTCAATAATTGAAAAACAAGAATGAGCAAACATTGGCCATGTGTTGATACATTATATATTTTAATTGCTGATAAGACCTTTGTTATTATGAATTACTGAAAATGTTTTTTAAAAAATGAAGTGTACAAAAATCAAAGTAGGCTAAGATATTTTCTCTTTAAGATCTGATAAAATTTGTGTTATTACTTTCTTAGCAATTGCTGGAACTAAAGTGATAAGTCTTAATTTGCCGTCAGTATAGAGTCTGGTCAATCCGCACATTCTTGCAGTTTTACCATTCTTTATACTGTTTGGTAACTCACATTTTGTATTTTAATACTGAAATCCCTTTGTTTTAAAATGAACTGTTCCAAATTCAAATCTTGGCAAGTCCATTACACAAATCTAGGAGGTTAAAGGTTAAGTTTATTCAGCTGATTTAAGTAAATAGATAGGGTTATTTTCAAATTTTAAATAGCAAGTCTGAATTATTGCACCCTTTTGTGGCGTAAAATGAATAGAGATAATTACAGGCTTTAATCTGATAAATGGATAGAGAAATTTGCAATGTCATTGTTACTTGTTTAGATTTTGTTCAGTTTTCTGCAGAAAAGAATGTACTGATTAATTGAAATGTTTTAAAGTTCAAAGGAAGAGAGTGTGCATTTTACATTAAGAATTTTTTGTTTAAGTTCTAAGTTACATTGTCTTTGTGAATTTCAAGATGTGTAACAAATGATATTTATTCTTTCCATTTCAAAAACAATTTTGTTGGCTATTGGAGTTTAATTTCTAGAACTTGTTTTCTCAAATTTTGTGCAAAATCCGCAAATTATCTGGTCTGTTGCATAATTGCTTGCAAAAAATTCTTTGAAACAAGTATTTTAATCAATAAGTCTATTAACCCACCTAAGCTTAATATGGAGAGCAGCATATTTGTTATCCAGGGTTGCTGGTTCAGTCTTTGGGCAATGGGAAATTTCTCGATGACAGTTGACCTCGGACATTAAGACTTATGCCACAAGTCCATAGCCAGGTCAACCTACACATCAATGTACCAGTAGGCCACTCAATTTTAGTATTTGAATTATTGAATAGTTCAGAACTCGTGGCATAAAAAGGCCATTGCAAAATTTCTGGAATTTCAGGATAAACAAGAATAAACTAAGCATAGACAATCAACAGTTTAATAATGTCAATTTCTTATTACATTCCACAGACTTCTCTTGTTTGTTTTTTATCCTCCTGTTTTCATGCAATATTAGCTGTGATGTAAGATCTAATTTGTGATGTAAAACATCATCTCTCTTAGATCTTAAAGCTCACTGAGAATATAGTTAGACCCCTGGGCTCCTGAATAATTATTTCTGTTTTTACCTCAACATTTTTTGTACTTTCTTGCCAAAATATTTCATTTGGTTCACCTTGGGGTTTGTTTCATTAAACATGTGTGGCACCATTTTTTCTCTCTCTCTTTCTGTAAGTTTTAGAGAGTCTTGAAATGTGAAGGTATGTTTCAGCATTGTTGAGGCAATCAAGTCTAATCGTTCTTGTTGATTTGTTTTTTTCTTGCTCTAATTTTGTTTTGTTTTTGTTTTTTTTGTTTTTTTCTTAAAAAAAAAATGAACAAAAAAATAAAAACATGTTGTGTGGTTTCCTTTAAAAAAATAAAAAAGAAACTTGTTAATCAAGGGTTTGGTACAAAACAGTTTTAATGAAATATTTTTTATCAAAAATGGTTTTGTGATGTTATGCAATGTATAAATTCAGAAAAGGCAAATCTGGTAAAGTCCTTGAACTTAAAAACTAAAACCTGACTATAAAAAAGGTATATTTGTTCAAAGGTTATAACTGATGTTTGTTGTATTTTTGTTGGTGTGATATGGTTGTTAAGTTACTTTAGTTAAAACTGTTTTGCATTAAGAATCTATGGTAATATTCAAAATATATCATGTTGATAAACATTCTGTGTCTTAGTATTTTTAGCTCGACTATTCGCAGAATAATCGAGCTAATGCAGTCACCCATTTGTCGGCGTCGGCGTCGGCGTCCCTGTGGTTAAGTTTTTGTATGTAAGCTCAATTACTACTGAAGGGAATGGATTGAAACTTCACACACTTGTTCTCTGTGATTATCTAAGATGATTGGCACAAGTCCCATAACTCTGATTTGCTTTTTTACATAATTATGCCCTTTTTCGACTTAGAAATTCTTGGTTAAGTTTTTGTATGTAAGCTGGTATCTCCATAACTACTGAAGGGAATGGATTAAAACTTCACACACTTGTTCTCTGTGATTATCTAAGATGATTGGCACAAGTCCCATAACTCTGATTTGCTTTTTAACATAATTATGCCCCTTTTTCGACTTAGAAATTCTTGGTTAAGTTTTTGTATGTAAGCTGGTATCTCCATAACTACTGAAGGGAATGGATTGAAACTTCACACACTTGTTCTCTGTGATTATCTAAGATGATTGGCACAAGTCCCATAACTCTGATTTGCTTTTTTTCATAATAATGCCCCTTTTTCGACTTAGAAATTCTTGGTTAAGTTTTTGTATGTAAGCTGTTATCTCCATAACTACTGAAGGGAATTGATTGAAACTTCACACACTTGTTCTCTGTGATTATCTAAGATGATTGGCACAAGTCCCATAACTCTGATTTGCTTTTTTACATAATTATGCCCCTTTTTCGACTTAGAAATTCTTGGTTAAGTTTTTGCGTGTAAGCTGGTATCTCCATAACTACTGAAGGGAATGGATTGAAACTTCACACACTTGTTCTCTGTGGTTATCTAAGATAATTGCCACAAGTCCCATAACTCTGATTTGCTTTTTTACATAATTATGCCCCTTTTTCGACTTAGAAATTCTTGGTTAAGTTTTTGCGTGTAAGCTGGTATCTCCATAACTACTGAAGGGAATGGATTGAAACTTCACACACTTGGTCTCTGTGATAATCTAAGATGATTGGTACAAGTCCCATAACTCTGATTTGCTTTTTTTGCATAATTATGCCCCTTTTTCGACTCATGAATTCTTGGTAAAGTTTTTGCATGTAAGCTTGTCTCTCCATAACTACTGAAGGGAATGTATTGAAACTTGAAGAGTTTGTACCTTTTCGGACAATTTTATGTATTCATATAGGTAAGCATTATTATACTCAATGAAACACCCTTGTGACAAATTTTCGAATAGTCGAGCGTTACTGTCCTCCGACAGTTCTTGTTATCATATTGTGTAAGTGATTGTTTTAAATAAACTTCTACTTTTTAATTGTAAGTCCTAGTTTCTGAATCCTTGTTAATTCAAAAGTAGCAGGTATATTGCAAGCACAAAAGAAACTATTATCATTGATTCTTCTTATTATTCACTGAAGATAATGTGTGGGGGCTTCCTTGTTAAGAATATTTTTAAAAAAGAGAAAGGTTAAAAACTTTTTACCACAGACCCTTGGTCTCAGACTTGATGGTAACGTGTTTAGGGTATTTTTTTTTCATATGTGTAAAAATTGTTGGAAAATTAGTTTTATCGCTGATACAGAATGATGTCCCATTCATGTTTAAATCTTAAAATATTTTTATAGAATGTTTACAAGGGTGTATCATGTTGGGGGGTGCAGGATCTGACCTCCAAGTGTCTGTGCTTTTTACTGCACCAAGCACATGCTCATCTTGTTTTGGTAAAGAGTTAAAAGAGAATATCACTTCTTTTGGGATTTAAACACATGTCCTACAGATTAGGAGTGATCTGCCATTCATTATAAAGTGTTAATTAAAAGTTAATAAAATAGAAAATTGTTGCCGGCTTGACTTAAGGTAAGGAAAAGTAATTAATGTTGGATTATAAATTTAATGTATGCAGAGTTCTCTACCTTTGTGACACATTATATAGACAATGTTTTCTATGATTTCAGAGATGTGTATGTATCAACAATGCAGCCCCAATCGAAGCATGTTGTGATTATGATGGATCATGGGAATTCCCTCAGTGCCACGCAGATGTTGATGGCAAGAAGTATAGCGAAAAATCTGATTGCTTCATTCACTGAAAATGACAGGGTAAATAACAAGTTCTCTAAGTTACATTGCAAATTTATAAGTTATTTTCTTGTTTATTTACTATAGAATCGTCAACTTCAGATTGAGTTATTGAAACTTGAAAACAGAAGGGTGATTTAATGCAGTACATAGTATTTAGTAAATCTTTATTTTAACCAATTTTTCTGATGTATGTTTACAGATTGCTGTGATAGGGTTGTCATCAGAGGTGACTTATCCTAGAGATGACTCCTGTGTTAAGAACAGTCTTGTTCCAATGACCTTTGAATCCAAATTCTTCTTTAAAAGGTTTATAGACAACCTGGAAAAACAAGATGGTAAGTTTTCTACAGATCTTGCATTGTATGTTTTACTGTATACTTAATATTTGAAATTTGTAAAAGAAAATGATATGCAGTGTATTTAGTAGTGATTCTAGCTATTTATTTGTAAGAGTTCAAGATTTTATACTGACCAAAACTGTTCATTTAGAAATACAGCGGTATAAATTTTTTTTTTTGGATTAAGGATTGTTTTTACATGTAATAAATGATATTTGTTAACCAATTTTTTAATGCTTCATATTTCAGTTTCTACTAATCATTCTCTGGGTTTCCAGCAAGCCTTTAAAATGATTGGTCATTCATTACAACAGTTTAACAAAGGTAAATATTGTGAACTTAGGTTTATCTAGAATAGGTCATGTTAGAATGAAGGTTGTCCTTCATGTACTTCAATGCCATGAGTATAGAACAAGGCCAGCTTTTTCGTTGGTCTGTGGTCAAGTGTTTAAGGTCGTTGACTTCAAACCCTTTGCCTAACACTGCTGTAGGTTTGAGCTTTGTAGTCGTCATCAGATTATACATGTGAGAAAGTCATCCAGCTAGCTTATGGAATGTCTGTGGTTCTACGCGGGTCACCCTTTGTGACAGAAGTAATGTACAGACTGTCACCTGAGGTCTTCCTCGAACAGAAAAGCTTGAAAGTGGCCATACAACCTATACTGTGTTGTTGCAATGTAAACCCCAACCAAAAAAAAGATCATTGTTGCAATCTGACCAGACTGATTAACACTGTTGGCTGACTGGCTTTACATTTTCGCCTTGTTATACCTAGCCTGGGTTCCAGTCTGTCGATTTTTTTTATGTGCTTCTGTTCGGCAAATCAACAGCCTGGGGAAATACAATTTTCGATCGAAGCGCCACCTAGTATACACCCCGAAAATTTCGGGTGTTATAAAAGAACGATAACTCATGCAACAACAAACTAGTTTCTAAAAATAGAAACGGAATTTCCACGAAGTGATCCGAAGCTCAACGAACAGTTAAGGAGCCTCGCTTTCAAAACACTATTTCCGATTAAAAACTAACACTTGTTGACAAAGGTTATTGCATAATGAGTGAATTTAATTAAAATGTGTGATTAGTTAAAGTAGATAAAGTGTGTGAGCATCAGATAATTTTGCTGGACTCAATTTATAATGGTAAATGGCGTCAAATTTTCAACATTTATTATCTTCGCCTCGATTTCGATTTAGTCATGTAATTTGTTGGTCACGTGCTAATCGGTCTATTAATAGATTATCATTAGTCAATAATTACATGGGAAATCCCGCAGGTTTTCCCAGGCGTTGATACTATCAAAACCAGAGATGTTGTGTTATCTATGACGATCGAGTATGAAATAGTGCGTAAGTTATGAATAAGCAAAAAAAAATATCAACGCCTAAATCCCAGGCTATGTTATACCCAAAATCGATTATAAACCGTTAAAACAAAAGTCCATTTAAGAATTGCAGCTGATAAAGCTCTGTTTGAGCATTAGTAGAAATAATGATTAAAATTACTATTATCATTATTGCAGAAGAGGGTATGATAATCTATATCAGTAGAGGTCTGTTATCATCTCTGACCGAAGCTAAAGATGTCATGGAAACTATAGCATTCTATAATGGTAAAATGGACAACAGAATTATCATCAACACATATGCTGTTATTGACAGTAAGTACATTATGTTATGTCGTTATTTGATTGCTTGAAAAATGAAAGCCTTTCCTTGAAGTGAAAATGGTTTAATATTCTATTTTTAGAAACCAATGTAAATGAGTACTTGGAATATATATTTGATGAATACATAATTATGTAGAAATATAATTTATATCTGAAACAATCGTATAAGTAATAAGAATATAAGTAATATGAATAATATTAAATAAATCTTATGCACAATTATTGTTCTCTTTAATTAAAATAAAGTATAATTCAAGAATTTTCAGCAACCGTTGTAAATAAAATGAAAAAAAAGCATATAATTGTCTAATGAAGATTAAATATGCATTACAAAGAGGCAGTAGTATAAAATATTATATATATTTGCTCATGTAATGTTTCAGGCAATAAACCAATCATGTATGAGAAAAGTTTCCTACAGGATGTAGCCAATCAGAACTATACCAAATATAATGTCAGTCCTCGTAATAAATCACCTGTCAAGGTAGGTGATAGAATATTGTATTATCCTATCTTTGTTACAAGTAAAAAATATTCTTTCTACAGTAGTCTGTTTGTGTATTGAGTTTATTGAATAAAGGACATGTCTTTTTCTGTTTCCACCATATACAGTTACATTATTCTTGAAAATGAAAATAAAAATAAAGAGAAAAAAAGAAAAGAAAAAATAATGAAATAAAAAATAATTTTTTAACAAAGCTTATAATGTTTAGAAACTTTCACCTGTTAAGATGAATTTCCAAGTAAAATCTGTTTTATTTATAACATTCCGTTATTTCAGCTTTATCTATTTTATGCCCCCCATGTTGGAAGTGGGCTTTGCTTAAAAAAATTTTCTCCTTGTCTGTCTTTTATAATGTCAGTCTGTAGACTGACAAAACAATGAAATGTGGGGGCATCAGTGTTTATAGCCACATTTCTAGTTATTACTTATTTACGTAAATGACCAATTTGCACCACATACTGCATTTATATCAATATTTGAGTCGCGTCATGACAAAACCAATAAAATGGGTTTGCGACCAACATGGATCCAGACCAGCCTGCGCATCCGCGCAGTCTGATCAGGATCCATGCTGTTCGCTATCAGTTTCTCTACTTGTCAAAGGGATTGTAAGCGAACAGCCTGGATCCTGATCAGACAGCGCAGATGCGCAGGCTAGTCTGGATGTATGCTGGTCGCAAACCCATTATGTTGGTTTTGTCATGACGCGGCTCATTTTTGTTAATATTTATCTATATAAATGTTTGTAGCATGGCATGATGCTGGCAATAAACAACACGAGAGATCTGAGCATGACAGTGGGAAGATTTTATGTGCCATTCAATAAAACAACTGCAGAAGATGCCGTGTTCTCACTGCCATATATTGACAATGCTGATGGAGGTAAAATTTATATTATGAAGGAGTCATTAATTTTTGTTCAGAGGAATTTCCTTTATCTATGGAATAGTATATTTTTTTAGCTCAGCTCTTAAAAGAATAGGGAGAGCTACATCTACTGTACTCACCCTGGGGTCAGTGTGTTCAAGTCGGTATCTCCAAAACTACTGAAAGGAATGGATTGAAACTTCACACACTTATTTAAGAGCATAATAGAAGGTCACTGCCAAAAGTCCTGATTTTGACAGGATCATGACCCTTTTTGAGCTTAAATATCCTACATTATCCAGGCTCTTGATTTACTATTAAGCGCTGACAATAGTCAAGCACTCTGTCCAAGGACAACTCTTGTTCTCTGCTTATATAGTGTATTTAGGGTATTAAAAAAACAACATTTGTTGATTGTAAATATGGGGGAAAAATACTATACCTTGTTAAATGTTGGTACTATTTTTACTTTCACTGACTTAAAATAAGCTATAAGCTTTTTCCCACCATTAAGCATAAATAATATATGTTTAAACTAAATATTTCAGCTCTAACCATGAGTATTAGTATGGCATGCTTGCACAATAAGATGCCAATCGGTGTATCTGGAGTGGATTTACACATGGAATACCTCGTTCAGGATATCACATACTTCAACCAGGCAGATAACTCATACGCTTTCATGATTAACGAGAATGGATATACCATAATGCATCCATCTTTCACTCGACCAATCAAAACCAGTCTCCAGCCCATGCATACAGATATTTGGCATTTTGAAAATGTACCAGGTTTTGAAGATGTTAGAAGTAACATGTTAAGGTAAATACTGCACTTTGATGCGTCACGAAGGCATTTGAGTATTGATTTTGAATTATATATATTAAGATTTTAAAATTGTAATTTGAAATATAGACAGGATATTGATATATGAGCTGTATGTATGTTACAAAACTGAAATGCAGATTGATAATTATTTAATTTTCAGCGTCTGGTGGCATAATTTTATTTCTTTATTGAAAATAGTGAACAAAGATTGCAAATGTATCTGTACACTAATTTTAATATTGTATTTTATCACATACGTTTTAAAATAAAGATCCGTTTAAATTTTGATAGAAAAGTAACTGTTTTATGAATGATTAATGCAATAGATTACAATGGAATTATTTAAGTACTATATTTTGTTAATGTTTGTTTAGACGTCTAAAGCGCATGTACATAGGAAACAGTTCTACGGTAAAACATATGCAGGGCCGCTCAAATATCTGAAGTATTACTGGAGTTAAAATCGGGCACGTGTGTTGTGATAATAGACTAATTTTGCCCTCAAAGCTGTGTTTGAAATGACATTCAATATTGTATGAAAGTATAAGACAGAGAGAAAAATTATTGATATACTCAACCTAAGATATGCTTTATGTTACAAAAAACCATGGTCCAAAATCAGATTGTAATAATTATTTAATTTTTCATGCAGTTCTGAAAAAAATGTTGGCTGTTTTAAAGGTTTTCACTTTCTCTAGTATATGAAGAATATAGTTGAAACAAAGAATCTTGGCACATTTTCTGTGATCACTAATCTAGTTATTGATGACTTTGTCACTTTGTAGTTCAGCAAGTACAAGGTTTCGTAAAGATTAAGGGTAAATTTCGATCCTAATATGTCTTAAATTTTTGTTTGATCAGCAAAAACAGTAACTGTTGGCATATTTATGTGAATGATTAATTGCAATTTAGCATTTTCAAATGGGAATGTATTTGAAATACTATATTTTGTTAATGTTATGTTGTAGACGTGCTGAAGGGGAGCAGACAATGTATATTAAGGAAACAAGCAATTCTACTGGTGTTGTAACAACATATGAGGTGTTCCATGCTAAATATATCTGGAAAAAGGTATTACATGTGGTTATATCATATCTTGAGGGGCGTTCTCAGTTAAGTAGATAAGGTCACAAACTTGACAGGTCTTGCCCCTCACAGCTGTGGGTTTGAATCCCATTGTTGACTTTTGATTCTTTCTTGTGAGGAAATAATCGAGCTAGGTTACAGTAGGTCAGTGGTTCTACTTTAGTGCCCGCTCATGCCAAAAATAATGCATGAAAGGGCTACCAAGGTCTTTCCCCAGCAGTAAAGCTGGAAAGTTGTTGTATGGTTTTTACAGTGCCATTTTGACTTAAAACCCAACAATTAAAAAACAAAAAGAGAAAAGATAATATCTTGAAATGGTTGGAAGCTCTATTTTGTATAGGGTTGAAGTGATATATGTAAACCATTTTGTTTTCCAGATTTTTATTAAAAGGTTATAAAAAATGTTGACAAGTATCATCTGTCAAAGAAATGTTAACATAACAAAAGAAAACTGAACATGTTATTAATGCAAAATTGTTTTAGGTTTTTAAATAAAAGTTGAAGATGTTATACATTGTATGTCGTTTCACTTACAGGTTGATAATACACCATTTATTGTGGCCATCAAGATCCTACAGAAGCATGATTTCGTCAAGCATCTAAATAATCACGGTAATCATTTGTGCTATTTAACATTTTGAGTTGTCAAATTTACATTGGCATTGATTTAGTTGTTTTGAAATCACTTTATTGATTGCTTGAAGTAATTAATGGTCCACTAACATGCCTACCAAACTCCACTCTACTTTTGGCACAATTTTAGTATTTAACCTTTAAATCTTTGATATAACAAATTTCCAGCTCTTTATAGCAAGGTAGAATACTTTTAATTATAAAAGAAATAATAACAAGAACATAATAAATGTAAAGAAATCTACAAATAACATTAGAATATTAAAATTAATTCTTTATGTTTAAACAGTAAGTCTACCAGACCTGGTGTACCATAGGATAGATATACTACCAGCTAACAAGATGTGCCTACACCTCAAACAGCTTGCCACTACAGGTAAATTTAATTACTGTCTTATCATGTCTCTGACAAGATGTCTTACTAACTTGAAACTTTATTGAGCTACTTCTAGCATGAAAACATTGAGGATTTAAATTAAAGGTGGCTAAAACAGACCTAGAGAAGTTACTTTCTTTGGGATATGTTATTGTTTGAAAGTTTTAGCCAATGTTCTCGTTTCAAGTTGTAGTTTGACTCTGGTTTTCGTTCCTTAAAAGTTTACGCAGTATACAATATCTATTGCAGTATTTAAAGTCTAGTTTTCTTTTTCTTTTTTTCAAATTTAATCTTTCCTTTCACATAATAGTTACTATACACATTATTGTTTAAGGTTGTTGACTTCAAACCACTTGCCCCTCACTGCTGCGAGTTCGAATCCCGACAGGGACTTTGGATTCTTTCATGTGAGGAAGCTATCCAGCTAGCTTACGGAACGTTGGTGGTTCTACTCAGGTGCCCGTTCGTGCCTGAAATAATGCACCGAGGGGCACCTGAGGTTTTCCTCCACCATAAAGCTGGAATGTCGCGATATGACCTATACTGTGTAGATGTGACGTAAAACCCAAAACAAACAAACATTAATGTTCAGATAGCAAAAACAAAAATTGAAAATCTTTTTTTGTAAGGGTAAATATATGATATTGTACATGTGTTATGATTTTACAGATTCTAGCACAGTGTTCCTGTCTGCCAGTAGTTTTAAGAACCCATTTGAACATCTCAATCAGGGTGTAAACAAAAGAATGGTGCAGAGTTATGTGGCATATCTCAAAGATGACACAAGGCTTATCAGTAATCCTGGTCTCAAGGTAATATAATACTCTAAATTCTGGTTTTGAGTTGATTAAACATTGAGTTATGATCTCAAGGTTATATAACACATTAAATTTGGGTCTTTGGGTAATATAACATTAAATCCTGGTTTCAAGTGAACATAGTAAAATTGAGATAATTTAAAACAAAAGTCCTGCTTCAATGTTGTATAACTCAATATATCCTGACCATAAGGTTATACTTAATCATAGTCTGAAGGTAATAGAACATGCTAAATCCTGGTTTCAAGGGTAATGTAATGCACTAAACATACTGGCCTCAAGGATATAAAACATTTTCTAAGTTCGGTCTTAAATCTAAGGATTTTCATTCTACTTTGATAGGAGCTGAATTTGCTAATGAGCTTTTATTATATCATTTACAGTGTTGAAAATTATTTTCATTGTTACAGGAAACAGTAAGGAATGATGTAGCTGCCACTGCAGGTATTGATAAGGTGTGGAAACGTAGATTTAAGGTCAGTGAACTGAAGGACTACATTGTGAGGCGTTACATTACAACACCAAGTGGAGTGTTTCGGTCGTATCCTGGGGCCTTATTTGATGAGACATATGATCCAACAAAACAGCCTTGGTAAGTTTACAATAGTTCATAAGTATATTATTCAAAATGCTTTATTTTATTGTATTTTTTAGTTTAATAAACCCAAAGAGAGGACAGGCCATGTAAAACATAAGCATGGTGCTTTATTTGAAACCCAATTTCTATAATCAAAACTATCATGGTAACACAATGTCAAGTGTGAAATAAAAAGGAAAGCTTGAAAAATAAATGCATTTGCATTGACTATCTTTTACTATATTCTTTGAAATTAATGTCATGGCTTTTCTAAATGAATATCAGAAATGTGTCTTATTTTAAGAAAAATACGCACAATTTCTTGTTTCTCTGGGTTATTTACTATCATTAACAATATTATAATGAAATAGAAAGTTGCTCATTATTGTAAGTTCATGCGTAATGTGAGTCTATCTTCAGAAGTTGTCAATTTATATCTCTGGTGTTATTTTGAAGGTATGAACGAGCAATGCAGTACCCAGGTCAGGTGACTTTGACAGCTCCATATTTGGATGTGGGCGGTGCTGGCTATATTGTTACAATAAGTCATACTATCTTTGAAGGGCAGTAAGTAATTCCTCCTTGTAACTGGACTAATTTCATAGAATAAAAATGCATCTTCTTCTACATTGATTTTAATATTATCCTTACAGCAGGGACTGCGTTCAGGGCGAAGTCAGGCGAAAACTTCGCTGTAAATATTCTCACTTCGCCCTATATGATCAGAAAAGTGAAATTCTAGTCGCCCTAAAATCTCTATGAAATATCTGACATGTTTATTTCTCCACTGATAAAACTGCCTGGAGCCTGGAGGCAGATTTAATTGTGTAATCTGATGTAATTAGCACATGCGCTGAAGCGTGGCCATAGCGACATTTGGAATTCACACTTGGAAACCCACATCGCTAAAAATAGCGCATTGATTATACGGTAAATTAAAGCTGATATGAATGCAGCAGATGATAAAAACATGAAAAAGCAAGCTAATTGATAATTAAATTACCTCAAACGTATATTTGTGTCTTATTTACAATATCCCCTGTACGTTTTGTTTGATTTACAGTATTCCCTAAACGTTTTGTTTGATTTACAATTTCCACTCTATGTCCTGTTTGATTTACTAGTTCCCCTATATGTCCTGTTTGATTTACAATATCCCATCACCATTACATTTATAATAGTAATATTCATCATTAAAACTGATGTAAATTGATAGAATTTGGATAATTATTATGAATTAAAGAACTTTTCTTCTTAATAAATTGCATCAGAAACTGTTGAACCTAAAAAAAAATTAAAAATGTTGTGTTGATGTAAATGAAATGCTTAAATAAACTTTATTGAGCAACTAATACTTCATTAAATATCATCATAGCGATTTTCAAATGCACATTTGTTTATTTTCCATGCCATATACATGTATATTTTATATGCATGTACATATAAAGGTGTACATGTATATTTTGTGAAATAAAATTAGAAAAAAAAATCCAATGATATAACTCGATGTGATGATCACTTCTCCCTTAATTTCAAAACTTCTCCCTATTTTTTCTGAAGGGAGAAGTCACTTCTCCCTAAATTTTCAGTCCAAGGTAGTCCCTGCTTACAGTGTATTTCAACTAGATAAAAATATTTTCTTGTAACTGTTTCTAAGAGCAGCAAATCTAGTTTAATTAATTTAGAATCTGCCATTACTAAGCTAAGTATGCCTATATTATTGGGACAGCTAATGTACGATATTTAGCAAATAGAATTTGTTTTCCATTTTGATTTTGTCTGTATTTCCTTGTAAAGCTCAGCTTACAAAGAACAATATTTTTGTATTTCAGAGCTCAATCTCTACATAGTGCCTCTGATAAAATCATAGCTGTGATGGGGATGGATGTAACACTTGGTTACTTCTACAAGATGATCCTAGATCATATATCTGTGTGTAGATTGGCTGGTGTCAGGTATGTTGATCGTAAATTTACCACCATGCTGTCTCATTATCCATTTGTGCCACCATTCATGTCAGTTTTAGCAAGAGCTTGGTGAAAAAACGGGTGTGTCTTTTGTATGACATATGAGTTACAACAGTTTTGCACAAAGCTCTTTATATGTCCTCAGCTTACCATGTAGGACTTCAATATGGTTAGTTTTAGAGCCTTGAACATCATTTTCTTGTACTATAAATATTCATAGTACATGAGAATAACAGATGTTATGAATAATTTATGATTTGCAACAAAATTTTGTGTTTTATAAAATCTAGCTATGGGATGCTTATGCTAAAATATATGAGGATGAGGTATTTAACTTTTTATCTCATTACCAGATTTTGTAGAACTGTGTTCACATATGTAGTCAGGCTTTTTTATGTGTACATGCATATAGGAATATATGAGAAGCTAGAGCTCTGTGTAGTGCTCTGTTGTTAATTAAAAGGACAAGTTTTATAAATATATTTAATTTGCTGATGTGTTAATAATTTCAGATGTTTCTTGATTAATGATGATGGTTATATGATAGCACACCCGTCACTGGTAGAACCTGATGGTCACGGTCCAGTCGAAGAACAACATATAACGCATAAGGTATTACTTCTTCCGAAAATAATCTATGTGAAAGTATATGAGTTATTTTATTAAATTCACACTTTAAAGTGAGATATGTTCCATATTTAGTCAAAGAAATATATATTCTTTATACCTTATGGTGCATACTATAGTTTTCCATCATACTTCCATTGTGACTTAGGGGTTGCCTTAATGGGTTGAGGCATCAGTATTGCAGCCACTGTTTATCCATGCGTGATAGTAGGAGGCGACTTAATGGGTTGGAATAACAAAAGTCTATGCATCTCTAAGCTCCAGCAGGTGAGGTGGTTTTGACCAGTGGTATTGCTTTAAGTTTGTAACACTGAGGTTAGCCAAAAGCATCTTTTCTGTTTTGATGCCATATGACTTAAATTGTGTCGTGGGCCGTAAAACCTAACAAATTCAATATACTGGTCACATGTTACCACAATTGGTGCTAAATGACACTTATGTGTTTGATGTTACCTATATTCATGACAGCACAGAAATGAACTACCTTTTTGTCATATCTATCAATGCATAGAATTTGAACCAGAATTCTACTCCTCTGTTGGTTTCAAACGGTATGATATGACATATCTCACTGATATTTGATGATATCTTATAGAACAGCATAAGATAAAATGATATTCTTTGTTATTATAGGAGCCACTTGTTGCTAATGATATTCTCAACCACATACATTTTGTACACAAGAAGTTATGTAACCGATATAATGATAGGACTATACAGAGGTTTTACAAGGTACAGTACTGATATTTCTATTATACCTCAGACAAAGTTTTAGGGGGTATACTGGAGTCAAAGTTTTAGGGGGTATACTGGAGTCAAAGTTTAAGGGGGTATACTGGAGTCAATATTTTCACATATTACAAAATGTGTTTGGTTAGTTCAAGTGGAAGAGGGAAGGGGGGTGTTGTTTGACTTGGAAACACTTGCCCACTGCTGTGGGCTAAAATCCCTTCATTGACTTTGAACTCTTCAATGTATGTCAGCTTTCCAGCAAGCTTACAGAACATCAATGGAACATCAGCGGTTCTACTTGGGTTCCAGCTTTTGTCTGAAATAATACATGAAAGGGCACTTGAAAACCTCCTCTACCAGTAAAGGTAAAAATTGGCCCTATAAACTTGACATTGCGTAACTTGTAACCCAACAAAAAATTTTTGACTTATTATAACAAATTATGTGAAAAATAAGATATCATTTCAGATTAAATAATTGTGTGTATTTCTTATGTTATAATAGTTCAACACAAGTCTTGATGGAGTGCTAACTAACCTAGTCCACGGAGAACACTGCGCTAGGTACCAGATAGTGTCTGTACCGGGAACCAATATATTTCTTGGAATGATCAACCATACCTGTGACCTGGCAACAGCTTTTTGTCCTTGTAGTATGGTAAGTTATCAAAAAAATATATAGATTTGTTGATAAATGAATATAACTGAATATTTTGGACCACCAATCAAATTAATATTAACTTGGGTTCTCTTTTCTAACACTAGAAACATATCTTAAAATAGATTTATAGTACGTTTTATGGCAACCTTTTCATTATTAATTGGGCCAGAGTGGCCAAGTGGTAAAGAATGCTGACTTCAAACCACTTGCCCTTCAATACTGCTGGCTCGAATTACATCGTAGCCATCCAGCTGGCTTACAGAAGGCCATTGATTCTACTCGGATGTCTGTGCCTGAAATAATGCATCTGAGGACTCTTTATAAAAGTCAGCTGGAAAAACGGCCATATGACATTTACTGTGCCAAGTGTGTCACAGTGAGTTAAAACTATACAAATAAATTATCATTTTTAGCTCAACTATTCGAAGAATATGAGAGCTATTGTAGTCGCCCCGGCGTCGGCGTCAGCGTCCGCATCGGCGTCTGCGTTGGTTAAAGTTTTTTGTAAAGTCAAATATCTCAATTATTACTTGAGATATACAATTGAAACTTACAATACTTATTTATAGTAACAAGGTACATCTGATTGACAAGTTTGATAACTCTGCCTACAATATTGACAGAATTATGCCCCTTTTTAACTTAGAAATTTTGGTTAAAGTTTTTTGTAAAGTCAAATATCTCAATTATTGCTTGAGATATTCAATTGAAACTTACAATACTGATTTATAGTAACAAGGTACATCAGATTGACAAGTTGGATAACTCTGCCTACAATATTGACAGAATTATGCCCCTTTTTAACTTAGAAATTTTGGTTAAAGTTTTTTGTAAAGTCAAATATCTCAATTATTGCTTGAGATATTCAATTGAAACTTACAATACTTATTTATAGTAACAAGGTACATCAGATTGACAAGTTGGATAACTCTGCCTACAATATTGACAGAATTATGCCCCTTTGGAACTTGGAAATTTTGGTTAAAGTTTTTTTGTAAAGTCAAATATCTCAATTATTGCTTGAGATATTCAATTGAAATTTAAAATACTTTTTTATAGTAACAATGTACATCAGTTTGCAAAATTGCATAACTCTGACTGCAATATTTGCAGAATTATTTGCCCCTTTGAAACTTAGAAATTTTGGTTAAAGGTCTTCAAAGATATTTACTTGAAACTTTACACATGCACTTAGGGTCATAATTGGAGGGTCATAATTGTATGTCACTGACCAAGTTCCATAACTCTATCTTGCATTAAGGCTGATTCATATCCCCTTTTCTACTTAGTCTCTTGGTTAATGTTTACATGCAAGTTTTACATATCTCAATAACTATTAAAGATATTTATTTAAAACTTCACATATGCATTTAGGGTCATAATTGTAGGCCACTGACAAAGATCCATAGTTCTATCTTGCATTTAGGCTGATTTTTCTGCCCTTTTTCAACTTAGAAATTCATGGTAAAGTTTTGCTTGTAAGCTGTTATCTCAATAACTACTGATGGGTTTGTGCCTTTTTTGGGACAATTTTATGCATTCATAATAATAAAGCAGTGATTTACTTGATAAAACATCTTAATAACAAGCGTTTGTACCTTTTCTGTCAAATTTATGTATTCATAGGTAATTAGTATTATTATACTCAATAAAACACCCTTGTGACATTACCTTCCGAATAGTCAAGCCAATACTGTATAATTAGACTCTCTCTAAGGCCTATAACATGAATTTATAAAAAAAAAATTAGCTCTTTTGTGAACTTAAAAAATTTAAAATTATCAAGGCTCTTTTACTATCAAGCACTTAGAATAGTCGAGCGTGCTGTCCTACCGACAGCTCTTGTTATGTTAATTGGAACTTCTTAACCATTTATTTGCAGCTTGACCGTTTATGTCTGAACTGTAACAGGATGGGCCAAGTGGAATGTGAATGTCCATGTGAGTGCCCTCTAGCCATGGACTTCTGTACTGGGGATCTTCTAAAATCTGAGGATATGTAAGTAAACTTTGATTTCCCCAAACAAGATATTGGTCCAGATCAGCCCATTTACTTTGAGTGGTGCTTATTTTAGTCCTAAATATATGTAAATGTCTTTTTCAGGAACAAAGTTAAATTGGTTTCCCACAAAAATTTGTCATGACATATTTGTTTATTTTAAAATTCTAAATACATTGTATCAGAATTGCTACTAAATTCTGTCACACAAGTAAACCAATTAACTAGTTAACGAGTTCAACATTGAAAAATTGACATATTTATACTGGGTTTATTACTTATCATATTTAAGCGTGTTGATATAAGCTTAATTACAATTGTTTGCTTCTAAATAAAAAAGTTTGTATAACCAACATATAGTGCCAATTGTTTAACTATTTTAGAGGTTTCAAAACTTAACATTACTTTATCTTAAAAGGAACCCAAGTTGTCCTAGATTCCCGGAGAAGGAAAGAATACCTCGAATAGATTCAGATATGACCAATGGTCTCAGTCAATGTAACAATGTCAAATGTGAAAGTAAAACAACACAAATGTAAGTTTTATATAGATTGTCTTATGTGCATTTTTTGCATGAAAATGTTTTGATATATGAACTCTAAATAAGCCGGTGAAATATCATTTCTATTTAAATTTAACTTTCTGGTTGCGAGCATATTTTATAAAGGACAATTACTATTGTGATATTTTTAAATATGATATAGTGATTTTAGATATTTTTGCTTGGTTTGAATGATATTTTATGAATGAAAGAGAATATACAAAGTCATGCATTGTGTGGTGAAATGATAAAAATTCTGATTAAGTTGGAATTTATACTTAAGCAGACAAGTTTTTCAGAAAAAGTGTATTGCAAAAGACTTTCATTTTCCTTTTAACATATATTTATTATAGCATTTTATTGCTTTAAGAGATATTTATACATCTCTAACAGTTAACAGTGTAGGCAGAATAAAAAATATCTTCTTTAGACAAATATAAGTTAATGAATTACGACATTTTGTGCGAAACATTAAAAATAAAATTTTGTCCACAACAGTGCGACAAATTACTTGAAACTAATTGTACCATTTTAACTATACAGGGATTGTTTGGGAGTGATAGGTTGTGAGTGGTGTCAGGCTAAAGGTTTGAACTCCTATGATAAAGATGGCATGGAGGTACATAAACCATTACCCCACCCATTTTGCTCTAGTCAAGCCGCCTGTTTTGGAGGGGTAGTCGGCGCACCAAATCCCTATGGTGACAGAGCAGTGTGTAAGTATGATATAATGAAAATTCAACCTGCTTAATTTGTCAAATGGTTTTTACCTTGCTTTGATATTGGAACTATCCAATGATGTGTGAAGAGGTTTCATCATCAAAACTCTTCAAATAGAGCAACTTGTATAGTCATAGGCTTGACTGTACAGACTGTATAGCTGCTAGCATAAAGAAATATATTTCAGAAAAGCAGAAAAAAGATAATATTTGCTTCTGAGAAAGTGAGTGCTTCACACAATATGACATTTATTTGTTTTGATTGTTATTTCTTTACATTTCCACAAATATTGTATTGTGTGGGAGAGGGGTGGGGCAGGATTACGTTGTCCATACCTTTCTTTATTTTGCAGCATGAAATATAAGTAAATTTTAATAAACGTGTAAGTTTACCATGTTAAGATAATTCAAGACAAAGAATATTTTGTAATGTTTACTATGTTTATTTATTAATTGTTAAAGTTTATGAAGACAATTTTCCACATGATTTATTATTACATTACAGTACCAATAGATGGAGATGACGAGGCCGGCACAAAGAGTGCTCCAGTTGGACCAGTAGCAGGGGGAATTATGGGATGTTTCCTAATTCTAGCTCTAGGGGTATACTGTTACCGTCATCGTGTTCATCGAAACTCGCTACAATATATCAGTACTCTACCAGAGAACCAGAATCGACATTCGCAGTTCTACGAGACCGAAGATCTGGATCAGATTGAAGACAATGGAAATGGTACGATGAAATTTTTGTCTTATTGGACTAGAGCGATATTAAATATATTATTATTCATTTAATGATTAAGTTTTAAATGTATAAAAAATGATAAAAGTGCAACATATGTTTTTTAAATAAAAAAGAATTGTCTTTTGGATAAATTATTTTTTGTTCCGACAATGTTTTATTTTATATTAATACACCCTTTTCAACATATTGACATGATATAAGTTCTCATGTAAAACATTATGAAATGAAAGGTAAATAAACTTATAAACATGTATATATAACATACAGTTTTGGTAATCACAGTATCAATAAGTTTAAGATTATATTGATTTATTTGTAGGTCATACAAACTTTGTATTGGCAACATTTGAGAACCCAGCCAGTATATCCCCGTACCGTGTTAACACGTCATACAGACGTCCAGCTGGCGGTGATAGTGACCATGGTTACAGTACAATGACGCCGCATGACGACAGTGAACATGCTAGTTTACCGTGTCTCGAACCTCTCATTGTCGGAAAAGACCGTTATAAACCAGGAATTCATTCCTCAACAAAAACACCAACAATACCACCGCCACCCAGTGTGGCAAGTAGGCGGAGTCGAAGTCCGACCCCACCCCAAACTAGACTTTCTGGATATCAACCAATCATAGAACAGGTTGATCCATCACAAACAATAATTGACACAAGTATTCAGGACAACCCTCATAGTGTTTTAGCAAATGTGCAGGTCCACATGGTGGATTCTCATTAAACTGCATATTACAAACAAGGTTGTCTTGTTCTTAATTAAGCCAGTTATGTGCTAAAGTGGAGAGTGTTATTAACTAAATGTTCCAGAGTTTTAAACTGGAGAATTATTAGAGTTTAGTCATGGACATGAAAATAAATTCAGGGCATTCTAGATGTAGAGTTTTGTTTATGACAGAAGATGGGCATCTTTGCTGCTTGACAAGGATGCTCGTAAATGGTGCGGAACTTCGGACAGAACGAGATGGTATTCACAAGTATTGTAGTTCTAGGATCGTAAAACTTTGCTTCAGTCTTGAGAATGAATCCTAGAGATACTGTGAGGGCACGTTGATAAGTCAATTTCAGGGAAATAGATTTAGTGAATAGTTCATGGTAAAGGAAAGGATGTTTAAATTTTTTGCCATATTATAGTTTATTAGTTAAGTCTGTTTAAAGGCTAATTCTGCCATACTGTGTGTCGTCACAATAAGTTACATGATCAAATCATGGTAAGACTTTAGTGATGGGGGTAAAGGTACACAGATATACAAGAACTTTACTTTCTTATTGGAAGTGGAACAAATATTTATGACTACAAATATTGAACAAACAAGTTTAAGAATCTCTAGTGGAATTGGAATAGTTTTGCAAAAAGTGTTTCAACAAAAAAAATAAACGAGTATTTTGAACAATTTCTTAACAATTTTCTTTTTTGAAATAGACGATAGAAATTTTAAGTGTTATCTAATATTGTTTGTTATGAATAAAGATGCAAAGGTACATAAGTAATGTTCAATATTGAGAAATAGAAATTTTCTGTGTACTGTAACCATGTATACAGCTTGCCAGTATGTGAATGATTATTTTTTATGAATTACCGAAAAATTAACTCTAAAGCCAGTAAAATATAACCAGTAATGCATTCATGTAAATAATCTCATTTTTGTTGAAAAAAAAACCAAACAGGGTATACAAGAGAACATTTCAGGTTTGAAAAAATATCATATATTATTATTATTATTTCTAGCCAGTCTCTTATGTAAAGAGAATGAATGATTTAGTATTTATTGATATACAGTATAACCTCCGTATTGCAATGATCTCTGGGAGACAACCAAATTTGTAGTTGCTCTAGAAGGGTAGTTGCTCTAAAGAGGTGAAATTTATTATGAATTATTACTTTTGAAAAGTATTGATAGAGAGGTTTTAAAGAGGTTATTGCTGTACAGAGGTTTACATTACACTATATTATAATATTGTATAGACTTGTTGCCATGTTTCGTTACCTTCATATCGAGGGTTTAGAGCAAAACTGGTATATATGCCTCTATTTCTATATAAAGATGGACCAGTTTCGCTCTCAGCCCCAAGTATAGCAACTGGGCTGACTGCAAATATGTTATATGTAACAGCTTTTCAGACTTCTTTTCCTTGCTTTTCACAAACCGGTCATGTTAATGAAACCTGACTTTTGTTAACTCTTATATAGAGATAAAGAAAATAGAAAAAAATATAGACTGGTTAAGCACTAATTTAGTGATAATGTGGAAAAGTCTTTAATACTAGTAGTTGCAATACAATTCTTATGCTTGAATTTGGACATTAAAGTAAATAAATAGATTTTAATCTATGTTGTGCTTGTTTTAAAATGCATTCTTTCTTACAACGTTGGATATATTTGTTATATATATATTACAATTGAAATCTGAGCTAATTTTGATGCTAATTTCTGTAATAACTTGTTAATACTTTTCATTAACTTGTAATATAGAGAGGCCAGCCTACAGGTCTTATAGTCAGGTCAGTCAGACCAGACAAATCTTACAAGACAGTGGCTGCTTAATACCTGTATTAATATTTTTACATTAGGTTTTTATGATGAACATAGTAGTTAGACTATGCAGGTGGAGACACATTTTTCATTCTTATGTGTCTCTTATGTGTGTCAGATATAGATGATGAAGTTCAGCTATTTTCAATAGAAATTTGTCTGTTACTGTATTACTGTGTACAGAACACAGTTTTAAACTTTTAGATAAAGTTTTGCCATTTTCTAAATATTTCTTTTTTTAGATATATGAGCTATATAATAAACAATAATATACAATAATTAGCTCGTAATTTTATCAGAAACATGTTATGACTTTGTTTTTTTGTATATTATAGATATGTATATGTTTGGTCAACATGATTACCTCTGTATTTTTGTACATTTTTTTTTAATGTTTTTATCATTACCTGTACACATATGAGCCGTGTCATGACAAAACCAACATAATGGGTTTGCGACCAGCATGGATCCAGACCAGCCTGCGCATCCGCGCAGTCTGATCAGGATCCATGCTGTTCGCTATCAGTTTCTCTACTTGTAATAGAGTTGGTAAGCGAACAGCATGGATCCTGATCAGACTGCGCAGATGCGCAGGCTGGTCTGTATCCATGCTGGTCGCAAACCCATTATGTTGGTTTTGTCGTGACACGGCTCATATGTACTTTGTTTTGATCATTTATTTTATGTTAAACATCATGAAAGACATTTTTTTAGCTCCTGAAATGCAAGATATGTTTTAAGTTGCTGGTTGACATCATAATTTTTTATTGTGATGAGAAATATTATATTTGTTTGTTTAATAAAAATATGATTTATATCTCATTCAGAAGATGAGATATCAGTCATTTTCACTGGCATATAAGCAAGAGGTATGAGTTTCGTTCTGACTGACATGTTTTCTATATTAAAATAATACCATTAAATAAAGAGGTTTTTAAGAGGGTTTGATATAAAATATATCTCATCGGTAAAAAAAGTTTTGTGTTGATTTATTATCAGATACAAATAGGTGTACACACTGTCATCATGGGTGGTTATAGGGACTGACTTGGGGGTTATGGCATGAGTCATGGTGCTGTAGGTTTTAACCTAAATGTTTGTTACCCTTTGAATGATAAAATTGATTTTTATAAAGAAAAACTGGTCTGTAACGGTAAATATCTTTGTTATTAAAAGTGCATGAGTTACATTCTTTCAGTTTGAATCATTGTCTGGAGGGATGTAAATTAAGAGTAAATCTATTTTTCAGAAGTGCTTGGTCATAATAAAATGTTCGGATAACCTAAGGTGTCTTCTTCTTGAAAAAGCAAGGGTTATGGTGTTTTTTTATCACATCAGATTAGTAAATATAACTTTTTAAGTTGCATTTTATCTTTTTCAATACATACAGGGGCAGTTATTTTATTTAACTATTTTAGCTTTCTGAATAAATCATTTGCCTCCTTTTCTCCAGCACATTTTAGCTGTCAAATACTTGATTGATATTTCTTTATACTGCAACTTTATTCACAAGTGAACTACACTTGATTCACCAGTGAACTAAATTTGATTCATCAGTGAACTAAAATTGATTCACAAGTGAACTAAACTTCATTCACTAGTGAACTAAACTTGATTCACTTGTGAATTAAACTTGATTCACCAGTGAACTACATGTATAACTAGAAAGATGTGATTTAAATGTGGTGCTTTTATCATTATTAGTTGCCATAGTTACTTGCTGCCTTAAAACATAATAATTATGAGTAACATCAATTTCTGAGCATATTGTTAGGGTTTTAAGCTAAGATATTCTACATTTTCCTCCTTTTAAACATAGTACAGAGAGAATACAGTTGTGCATGTTTGTAAAAAGTAGTAAAACCTGTGCTAAAAATCAACTGATAATAAAGACCAACTCTTAACAAAGACCACATTTAGAAATCCTGTCATCTGAAACCCAAGTAATGATAATAGCAAGGTGATTCTAATTAAACAACCATCTGTCAACATAGATATATGTAGCACTTCCCATTTTCTGGAAGGTAGTTTTGATTGACATAATTGAACATTATTTTATGGTGACCATCAGGGGAGGTAACTAAGGTTTTGTTGGTTTGTTGATTTTACTTGGATGGGGGAAGCCACTTAATAGTTGTACTTTTAACCTTTATGTACATGGTCAGTTTGTGTGTTTCTCGTAATTTCACTTGAAATGAAGCTTTACAACCTGTTATTAGATTTGAATAATAGAATTCATTGTGATAGCTCTGTTTTGTAATAAAGGTGTTCCTGTCAAGTCTATAACCATTTTTATTTTCAAAGAGTAATTATTTAAATATTGTGATATAAGACAGGTATAGGACTTTGAGACCTAGACAGGGTTATTTTATTGTTTGCATAAATTATCTAAGGCTGTTTTCCATGGTAGTGCCCTTGGCAAAAACACATATGCTATCATTATACTGCCAGGCTAGCCTGAACATTATGTAGCCTGACCAAGCCTGTTAGTTGCTCAGATTTATTATTTCCATACTTGAATTCCCTGGAAATCAGCAGTGAAATTGTCTAAATGCAATGGAAGACAAGTCCATTTTAACAAAACCCAAGGTGGAGAGGGATTAAAATATAACGTATGTGTATCAAGGTGTGGCCATTTTTAACAGAATTCAGCAAAGCTGATGCCTTATTCAATAGTGCTAACTTTTTATATTTCTTATATTTCTCTTCTTTTTTTTCTACATTTCTATAAACTTTTGCAATAAATATTGTTATGTCTATGCATTGAATTTTATTTGCCTGTATTATGTGTGATGTAAAATTGTATAGAAATTGCTTCTTTGTCTGTCTTACTGCCACTGCAAGAAATTATTATCAAATCTTTGTAGTTAAATGCACTTTATTTCTAACAATTACAATATTTTGGTGTATTGTCACCATATTTATGTGTGATAGCACCAAAGTTTGGTTTAATGTCACCCTATTTAGGTAAAACATTATCAAATGTAAGTGTAATGTTACCAAATTTATGTGTAACATCACCAATTTTAGGTGTTATGTCACCAAAATTATTTTTAATGTCACCTGAATGAAATCATTTTATTCCAGTATATTTTCATTCAATATAAGCAATTTTACCACGAAACCCCTTTAGATTAACAATTGACTGTCCCAAATTCAAGGCCGGACTGTTAATTACTTAAATTCAGGGGAGGAAATGGGTGTTTTCTAATTTTGTGCCAATTTAAATTTGCTATAATAGAATGAAATAATAATTGTAGAACAGAAATGTTAATTTAGTTTTGAAAGCAATAATTACATGTTATAGTTAGTGACCTCATTAAACTGTTGTAAATTTTACTATGTATTTTTTTTTTTATTATGTTTACATAGCGATAAAATGAAGTCCCTGATTTATAATATTATTATTTCACAACACACACAATTGTCTTAACATGACTAATTACTTTAACATTTTTTTCCCTCATGAAATTTTGCCAGTTGCCAAAATCACTTTTAGCCCCACCCATTTATGTCATGTGACTTTCTATAGTATTTTGAATTCAGATATGTTATTAAAAACTAATTACCATAATTATGTGCAAATTTGGTTTGTTTTTGGAAAATATCTTTTGTCTCTTTTTTGCTTTGAATACTTTAGATACCGGGTAATTATTAATTTCATCACATTGATATTTGTTTGTTGGTTCAAATACTACAAAAATACATAAATATGGGCACTATTTTAGTTCTGCTGGAAAAAATGCCTTTTGTTCTTCCTTCTAAGACTTTATTTTATTTGAATGATAAAAAGACGTTTTGTGTCTATCTGTTGGAAAAAAATCCCAGTTCATTTGTTAATTTACTTGTATCTAATTTTAATGTTCATTAAATGATAACTGTGGGCCACATTTGTTGGTTGAATATGATTTTAAGTATTTATGTTATTTTTTGTGTGTCTTTTACATTATTATCATTTCATTTTGTATGATACAATTTAGATTTTTATGATATTTATAACATACAGAACACTTTTTTTGTTTGTTTAATAATTATGCTGTTCATAAAATATAATAATTGGTACTTGAATTGGGTACCAGTTAAATGTGAAATAAAGAAATGAAAACCTGAGCATTCTGTTTTTGTATTAACAATACTGATATTTCATAGGCGTGTCTAACAAGAGCTCTCTTGAAAATGTAAGTTCTTTCTGCCATTGGCCATCTGCCACTGGAGCATTTCTGAAACAAAAGGGGGAAATGTGAATGTGAAGCTATGTGTTTGTACGGTTGCTCTGGAGCCTTCTGAAACAAAAGGTATAACTCCAGAGCTATGTGATGTGGTTGCGTTGTACTGACACTCTTTGATAGTGTTACATTACTTGGTGTGGCTTCTATTTGCAATTCTGCGTTATTTATCACATGACATTCTGAATCACTGAACAGAATTGACAACGTGACAATATTCTAAAGCATTTAACAGAAATTTAAAGCGTAATTTATCACATGACATTCAGAGCTTGAATGCGTAATTGATCAGGTGACAGTACTCTGACTTCATAGCGAAATTTATCCGTGATGTCTCTAATGTACGCGATTGTAATGTTCAATACGATAAAATGTAACATGGCTTTAGTGTTAAATTAAACAGCGCTTTAACAAGCCATTTATATGTTATACTTAATCAAAGATGCAGCAAAAATGTATACATCCTTTGTAGTTTTAGAGTAGTAGCCATGTTTTTTTTAATATTGTATAACTACAGCTTTAGAACCTAGTAACTGAATATCAGGTTCTAGAAATTACAAAAAAAAATGTAATACGTTTAAAATTAATTTTCTCCTAAAGTCACTATTTGTATGCAAGGTTTTCTTACTAAAGCTGTTTAAATATAGATAATAATAACAGCTGCTAATATGTGCCAAAAAACGAAGCATTCCATAAAAGACGACGCCGCTCACCGGCGTCATTAATTATGCCTCCAATATAGGTACAGTAATGTTCACTACATTTCATATCGAACATTACTGAATTATTCCGATGACATACTATGTGTTTGTTAATGTTTTGAGTGATTTTGTCTTTGGAGCAAATATTCCACGACTTACTATTTTTTTTAATGTAGATAGGTATATATAATTCAAATGCGTAAATACAGATGAGGCACTTTTGATGAGTATAATCTAAATCGGTTTCAAAGGCTAAAAACGTTTCACCAGAACAGAATAGAACAGACATTTCTTTATAGTAAGTTCATCACCATATTACATATACAAATACAACATAAAATACATTAATGACACATGACATGAACGTACATAACTGAATAAATAATGGTTTAAGAAATGTAAGAATGTTTAATGAGACAGGAAATTACTTAAAACATACTGTATGCTCAAGAATTTGTCTATCTTTACCTAACATTATCTAATTCAGCTACAATATATTTTGTTTTATATTTAAAAAAATCGGTAATGCCTATCAATAGAATACCGCAGTTTTGATAAAAATAGCGGTTGTGACAAATGAAGGGGAATAACTTATGTAACTTATGTAACAAATATTTTAGCATTTACTTCTCTTTAATCATTCTATTTGAAAATAAGCACTGTTACACGACAGATGGAGTTCTTATGACGACTTGTCCATAAATGTTACGGAGTTCTTGGAAAACGTTACAGATCTCGTCGGATACCGAAGAAACACTCGTGAAAAATGGTAATTTTCATCTTTACAAAGGGAGTTTGTAATGCTAAATTAAACAACTTTATGCCCTATTTTTCAAATGTCAGAGAGTTCTTATGAGGGAGCTATTCATCACCTAGTCGGTGGTTCTCCTCCGGTGCCCGTTTCTGCCTGAAATAATGCAGCCTTTTTTTAAGGAAAGGCATAATAACCGTTGCCGTATTTAGACTGTAAATGTTTTACATTACATGAGACTGTAAAGTGAAAATTATCGCCGAAATGCGATATTGAGACATAAAACAGAACGATTATTGGGACATTGAATATCAAATATTAATTCCACTTAACATGTAAATTATATCTTGAATTCCCTTTTTACTTTTTCAAAAATCTTAGTACATCTTTCTCAAGTTTGATTTTATAAAAATACTTTGGCTTATCTGGAGGCATGCTGCTTTAAATGACTGTCTTTGATACAGAGTCATATCTACATTGTATACTTGTATTGGTTCTGCTGGATAACAAAGAAACGTCGCTGAACATGGGCAATTTGTTGATGCTCAAATTTGATGCTACACGCATTGTTTAAGACCGAATCCGGTATTATATACCCAAACCCTTCAGCATTTACCTTCGAGGGCAAAAAAAGTACCATATCATTGAATTATTGCTAGCAGTTTTGTTTTAGAGCTAACAACACGCCTGAGATCAGATGTAGCATTTATGGTGATAAGACATTTATGGTGATAAACATTTATGCTGAAATCGTGATTCACGATATGTCATTCATTTAAACAAAGGATGAAAATTAAACCATTTAATTGGCATTACTTAATCCAATATATTTATTGAAATCATGCCTGATACTGTACATATGACAATGTCAGCATCTTTTTTTGAAGAATACATACATGTTTTGAAGGAAAAAAAATCTTAAGTCAGATGAGTAATTCAAAGCTCACCCCCGTTAAGTGTACACCATGTAGAACATTTTGCACTCCGATGTCCTTGCTGTGAAAATATGGAATACAACTTGAAAATAGTAATTTCCTTATTTGTATTTTTAGACCACTACATGTACTCATGTCATGAAACAGTGATTCTATGTTTGGTACGTGTTACAGTAAGACGGTATTATTAATTAAGTAAAAACAATTAAAGGCCCATTATGCCTCAGAAATGCTATCATATTTATTTCACAAAATGTTTTTATTTTTGATATCTTGTTACAGTTTTGAAAAGAACTTGATTTGCCACCCAGATGAACTTTTTTTTTACTTTTCTTGCTCTGTTGGCAAGAGTATGATCATAGTGAATGAGTATTTTGTACGGAATTTAAAAAAAACTACTTTGTTAACATTTTGCTACCAGCGCAACTTTCTTCAGTTGTTAAACACCTAATATGCTCTAAATCCATTTTTTAAACCATTATTAAACACATGTTTGACATTCTTAAGAATTGAAATAAAATGGATTTTTGACACATAATGCGCCTTTGTTAATTTTTTTTCAACAAGTATATCTTCTACATATTTCGAAGTTTATATTTTCTATCTCTTATTCCATGCTTGTCTAACATTAAATGAAAGCGCTCGTAAGGGAGCTGCTTTATCCACCAATTATATCAGTAGTTCACAATGCCATTTATGGCACGTGTAGAGTTACCCATGCTCTGAAAGTCGATTTGCACAAAATTCACGCGCTTTTACATGGTCGGTATAAAAAAACAATGGAAAAATACTATTCACAATGCAATTTTGTTTTTATGCACATAATGTTTTTCGACGCAAAGCATGCATTTACAAAAATTGCACAACATATTCTAATAATCTGACGAACTTGTAAATTTTGTACATTCTACGGAAACCGTGTATTTGTGTAATTACTGGGTCTTTCAAATAGAAATACTCTGGTTATTAATCGCATTTTGAAGGTGAATTCATGCGTTTTTTATATAGAAAGTATATTTTTGTAAAATGTCTGTAAAGATAGAATCCTCAATGATTGAAAGTGAAATGACACTGCCTTGTCATGCAACATCATGTTAGAAGAACTAGAATGAATTCGCTTTTGGCATTGCGATGTCGCCGCACAGCAACAGGACGATGCGACTTAATTTTGGCGGGAATAGTTTTTACTCTAATATAACCTGATCTATTCAATGCAAAGTAATTTGAATCAAATACATTCGATTCAATATATCACATGTTTCTTTTGCTGTAGGCAAAGTTGAGATCTGTTTATTAGAATACTTTCCTCGTGTATAAATCTCCACACGGCTCTAATCTGTCCAGTTCGAATTATCAGATGAGTGAATTTCACTACCGTCAATTTGCGTGGTTAAGTCTATTATTATTTTTAGGGGGTGTCGAACGTATAGAGAGAGGTACGATACTTTTTAAGCGAGGTGAAAAGGTACGATACGGAGTAATGGAGGATTTTAGCATGTTAACACCCGTCAGCGTGGGTATATTTTATAAAATTGCTAGAGTCATTTACTATCAAATCGCAAATTTTACGTGGATCATGTGGGCTCTGACCTACACATATTATCTCAAAATCATAGTAAAAAAGATGTTGAAGGTAAATTGGCTGTAACTGATTTTGTGTCGGTGAAAAAATGATAAGATGAGATCCCATACCGTGAATGTAAGTTCTACTTGCAACTTATCTAAATACTCATTATAGCGTTGCATAGCAAATGCTTTTGTGCAAAGATATTTATTGACGTCTTGTTGTCCGAAAATTAATCTGTACGATGAGTTTTGGTACGATAAGATTACTGTGCGCTGCAAAAGGTTCGAAAATTTTGGTAGTTGTAATTATTACTTAAAACCGTTATCAATCTTCTTTAATTGATCTTTAATAGGATCATGCTGAACAGTTCCGGTGTTCTCACCGTTTCTTCTTGTGGCTGACGTCATTTACCTTGCTTATACTTATAAATACTCAAATAATTTGTCACCTTTATTTCAAGATTTAACTTCCCTTTGATGTTTAAAGTTTGTTATAAGATTTTTATTCACCCTGTAGACTTTCTGTTCTTTTTTTCACATCTGAAGTAAATGACTTCAAATTGTATGCAGTTTATCGAAAACGCGAAACAGAATTTTCATTTAATTCCCATTGTCTGAAACTTGAACATTTTCTTTGCATTGAATAGGTAAACTATTTATCATAACTGAATTTTTATCCTTCTTCACTTAAATGTTTTATTCCAATAAAATGTTTCTGATTCCATGAACTTAAGAAAGGAGTTCTGAGGCAGTTAGAAAAAAAGAAAACGTCAATGGGAGTGCAATGTACTATCTAGAATGCGTTACAAGGTTGCAGAAAGACAGATTTTGCCGTTGTTAGTTTTAGGATAAAACCAATGGCGTGCAAAAGAAAGAATTTGATAGTTTATATAATTTCATTTTGGATTTGAACAAACATCCAAGGCAATAGTGAACTTAAGAGCTATAATGTGTATATCCATTCGGATAGTTTGCAGTTCTGATGTACAATTTCGTTGTGCTAAAATTCGACTGTGTTTCGTATATATTGTTACTAAATTTGAATACTATATATGTTAATTTTGCTAACTATGTACTTTATTGTTTAATAGAATAATATATGTAAAGCCTCTTGTTGGGGTTTATATCAGCACACACACACACACAGAAAACACATGTCGGTTTAGTGTTTCATCGTTTCAGAGCGGGAAGACTTTTTCTCCAGTATGAACTGTCCTAAAGTTTAAATGTGTCTATTTCGAGTGCTATATAATATTTTGGAGTGCTATATAATATTTTGGAGTGCTATATAATATTTTGAGGTGTTATATAACCATACGCATATGCTATAGGTAATTGTTCATTATTTTCACCATATATCGGTAACTAATTGCTAATGCCCAGAGAACAGACATCAGTCGGTCATGCATAACACTCATCGTAAGGGGCAAATGTTTTGCGTACAGTTAGTTTATCGAACCAATTATCATGCGTACAGTAAGAAATACGGAAATATTGTGAGATATTTGCGAATAATTCTTGACGTTCTTTTTTCGTGATTTTATAGTTTTGCTTTTTAGTTAACACGTTAATTAGTGCTTTTACTAATCAAGTATCTGTTTCAATATATTTGTTATTGTATTCTTTTAAAATGTTTGTCAGGTTGCTGGTGGCATTTGAAGAAACAAATAACCTCAATAGCTTTCTCCTTACCATGAAATATATTCTTCATGTGTATCATACTTTGGGGACCTTTCTCTTGAAAATGTGTCAGACTTAAATCATGTACATAATTATATACATGCATATTTCGTTAACTGGAGTGCAGGTATTAGTTACCTGCGCTCCAGAGCATGTCCATTGATTGGCTCATTTTATCTGGAACGGCAAAGAATGGGATAGCGATAGAAATATCATATTCAGATGATCGTTCATTGATTACTTTTTTCTGGGGTTTCATGTTGTGATAACAGGGAACGTGTTTTTACTTTTGCCTATGATAGAAATCTTTCTCATACACAAGTATACACTTAACAAGTCTTTTAAGTGTGCATGCATAAATGGTCTCATAGGTGTATCAATATTTGCCCGATCATGCTGAAATTTTCAATAAATACAGAAAACAGACAGGTTATTTTTTTATTTGTTTTTTTTTTCATTCAAGATAAATTTTAAGATGTATTTCTAAATAATCTGAGTGCGTGTCGAAAGTCGATGTTGCAAAATGATGTTCTTAAACCGTGTGTGCCACTCTGACTGTGTATTACAGCCTTGGAGCGTCGTCGCATCAATGTAACATACCGTTGGAGATAATTTTGGGGTCGATGAGGAATGTTATAAACGCTACCAGTTACTCTGTTATGAAGATAAGCCTTCATAAGCCTTGTTATTACATTGCGGTGAACACCATGCGTTGCGCAACCTCCAAATGATATAAACATGTAATAAGTAAAAAACAAATATGCAATTATGTTCGTCTTTGGTAGGAACTGAATTTAAATGATTTTCAGCTTTAACAATGCAATGCAATGGATTTTAAATAATTATATAAACAAATTATTTTTTACCAATCTCTGCTTGGTGTACTCCAGCGTAGACCGATCCTAGGGCTATGCCACGCTGTTGAATAGATAATGTACCCATATGTTATGTTTTTCTGATATGTGGATCTCTGTTGTATTCGAGAATATCATGTGCAATTTTCTTTCACGCACTCAAACACTTTTTTCGTGCAGTGTGTGAATTTTGTACGTTCACGGTTGAACGCGCCGCATAATTAAATTTGACAAGTTTGAGCACGGGAAAAGTGTGGAAATGCAGCCGATAGTCGGAACACAAAATTTTGTAAAGAAATATTGATGAACAAAAAAGTTATAAGGACATAAAAGGTGCACACTTATAAGATTTGTTAAGTGTATAGCCTGCTCCGCGTGCACTTTATTATTCGAACAAAATGTACAACATGCAACAAATATATGAAGCAAACCGGCTCTTACCCACGTTATTTTTCACGTACCCTTTCACATTGCTTAAGAATTATCGTACCTCTATGCATTCGACACCCCCTTGTTCAATAATGAAAAGGTCCGAGAATCGAATTTTTTCCCGTTCCGCTTCACACATTTCAGATCACGTGACCATTTGAGTGTTTATCAACAGCCAACATTATTTTTGGAGGGAAAGTCGTACCGAGAAGATGGAAGGACTGGTGTTCCCTGATAGGAAAGTAAGTTTGTTGATTTTTACGAATTGTGTCGATTAAATTCTTAATTTATTTTCCAGCTACCGGCCTGTGTTGTGTACCTGCTTATTTTTACAGCCAGGTACGTACATTTGCACGTAGAAATGATGTGCTATTTTTAGCTGTTAGTGTTCATTTATTATGATGCATATGTTATTTTACTTGATCAAAGCGGTTTGAGAAGTCGAT
Organism: Ruditapes philippinarum; assembly: GCF_026571515.1. Taxonomy (NCBI): domain Eukaryota; kingdom Metazoa; phylum Mollusca; class Bivalvia; order Venerida; family Veneridae; genus Ruditapes; species Ruditapes philippinarum. Next base: position 6,499 of record NW_026861693.1, on the reverse strand, counting down.
TTAGATCAAGCTGGCTAATCGCGCGACGTTCTATACATCGGCGGTTTTTGTTTATAAAATATCTCCCGCGTGCTGACGTATATACATGTACGAATTTGGTGCATAGATCTCTCTATATATAGAGATATATTTCCTACCACTCTTTACTAACAAATATATTTTTGTGTAATTTGTGCATATACACAGTATGTTGATGTTGAAAAGGGTTTATGATAGTCTAAAAAATGTTTTAAAATATAATTTTTGCGTTGTTAGTGATAGTAGTAAAGTAATTTAGTGATATGTATAGTGGTACTGAATTGTTGTTTTTCAGGGTATTTCCTGCCAAAATGTTTATAGTATTAGTGTTATTTTAGTTGATATGTTATGAAATTAGAAATTGGGCTGTGCTCGTCCAATTGTTTTAAAATGCGATTCTGCCTGGCTTCGCAATGCGTTTACTCGCGATTTTAAATGTGCCGAAATTGCATAATACCTATTTAATAACTCTAATTTAAATTATCACACCCACCTATAAAATAACCCTAATGTGCTCCCCTTTTGTCCCTTCCTTTATAAAATGTTAAAATGTTTATAGATTTCTTTTATGTATAAAATTATGTTAGTTTAGTTGATAGGAATGTGTTCATGCTGGTCATGCGAGTCTGGTCAGTCTGTGTCATCGCGCGCGTTTTTAGATATAATCGTGATGTTAGCTCCTGCCGAATTTTGATTTATACTTTTGTCATTTCTCTTCATTATTATAATCATAACCATACTGCTTTATTGTATTTGATTTGATGCTAGTGTATTTGATATGAATATTTGCCTTTTATCTTACCCACCTATAAAATAGCTATAATGTGTATTAATTCATTCACCCATTCCCCACTCTCTTTAGACCTGTTGTTTGATGTATAAGCCACTCCTTTTAATGTTATGTTTATTACAGTTAGTTTAGTTTAGAAGTCTTGTACATATTATGAAACTGACCAATTAATATGTTTGTGTTTTAATACCTATATTTTTTGTACTTGTAGATCTACAGTACTCGGAAGTTGCCAGGTTCTTCTAATTGTAAAATTATAATAATATATTCCCTTTGAATAGAAGAGGTTGGAGGGTCCTGGTCCTACATTGAAATTATAGTGGATGTGGATGGTTGTGCAAGATTTGCAAAGTGTGTGTTGGAATGAGGCATGATGGAACAATTGGGTATTTTACTAAACATTACTTTATTTTAAGGATTTTATCATAGTAACTTTTTTGTACATAATTTTGTAATTTGTGTTGTCTAAATTGGTGAACAATTTCAGGTATTATTGAGTATTTTACTATATTTTACTTGATTTAAATGGATTTTTCATTAAGAAAAGAACTTGAGTTTAAAAAGATTATTTTATTCAGTTGAGAATAACAGTTGATTGTTTATAGCTAGTTAGACTGGAAGGTCAGTGGTTCTATTCATAATGTCAGTTTGCTACTCCTTGCACTTTAATGGTATATTTTCATCTGGCACATAACTTTAAACCATTGAATAGCAAGTAGTTGTCTGTTAAGTTGGAAAGTAATTTGTAAAAAAATATTGTAGATGTTAAAATTATGAGATTAGAATGTTGTTTTGTTACCCCTGTGATCTTTCAGATCATGGAGTTGCACCAAATGTGATGATGGCTATGTATGTGTTGGTATGAAGCATGATGGATCAATTGGGTATTTTACTAAACATTACTTTAGTTTCATATTAACTTTTTTTGTACACAAATTTGTAAATTGTGTTGTCTAAATTGGTGAACAATTTCAGGTATTATTGAGTATTTTACTATATTTTACTTGATTTAAATGGATTTTTCATTCAGAAAAGAACTTGAGTTTAAAAAGATTATTTTATTCAGTTGAGAATAACAGTTGATTGTCTATAGCTAGTTAGACTGGAAGGTCAGTGGTTCTATTCATAATGTCAGTTTGCTACTCCTGGCACTTGAATAGTATTTTTTCATCTGGTACATAACTTTAAACCATTAAATAGCAAGTAGTTGTCTGTTTAGTTGGAAAGTAATTTGTAAAAAATATTGTAGATGTTAAAATTATGAGATTAGAATGTTGTTTTGTTACCCCTGTGATCTTTCATACCATGGAGTTGCATCAAATGTGATGATGGATGTGATCTTTCAGACCATGGAGTTGCACCAAATATGATGTTTGATGTGATCTTTCAGACCATGGAGTTGCATCAAATGTGTGATGATGGATGTGATCTTGCAGACCATGGAGTTGCATCAAATGTGATGATGGATGTGATCTTTCAGATCATGGAGTTGCACCAAATATGATGATGACTGTGTATGTGTTGGAATGAGGCATGATGGAGCAATTGGGTATTTTACTAAACATTACTTTATTTTAAGGATTTTATCATAGTAACATTTTTTTGTACACAATTTGAGTATTTTACTATATTTTACTTGATTTAAATGGGGTTTTCAAGAAAAGAACTGAGTTTAAAAAGATTATTTTATTCAGTTGAGAATAACAGTTGATTGTCTTTAGCTAGCTAGACTGGAAGGTCAGTGGTTCTATTCATAATGTCAGTTTGCTACTCCTTGCACTTTAATGGTATATTTTCATCTGGCACATAACTTTAAACCATTAAATAGCAAGTAGTTGTCTGTTTAGTTGGATAGTTATTTGTAAAAATATTGTAGATGTTAAAATTATGAGATTAGAATGTTGTTTTGTTACCCCTGTGATCTTTCAGACCGAGGAGTTGCATCAAATATGATGATGGATGTGATCTTTCAGACCATGGAGTTGCACCAAATATGATGATGGATAGATGTCAGAAAGTGGACTGTGACAGAGTAATGAAGAACTTGACATGCATGGTGGAAGTTGATCGAGACTATCAATTCTTCGAGAGGTCCAGCGACTTTATACTCGCAAGAAGGATATGGTATGGAATAGCTTTCTACACTTCTGGGCTGGCAGATTTGTAAGATTGGAAGTTGTTTCAGTGTGGAGAGAGATGAACACTTTGTATGGTCAGGTAAAATTTGCTTTTGAAGTCACAAGTAAGTCTTGATAAAGGCATTGCCATTTCTAGTTGTTTAGCTAACTATGTACTGGAAAGTTGGTGGTTCTACTCTTAAAAGGTGTCTGTCTTTGTCCCAAGTAAGTCTCAATAATGCCATTTCCATTTCTTGTTTTCTAACTAGCTATGTATTGGAAAGTTGGTGGTTCTACTCTTAAAAGGTGTCTGTCTTTATCCCAAGTAAGTCTCAATAAAGCCATTTCCATTTCTTGTTTTCTAACTAGCTATGTATTGGAAAGTTGGTGGTTCTACTCTTAAAGATTGTCTGTCTTTGTCCCAAGTAAGTCTCAATAAAGCCATTTCCATTTATTGTTTTCTAACTAGCTATGTATTGGAAAGTTGGTGGTTCTACTCTTAAAAGGTGTCTGTCTTTGTCTGAAACAATGTCATTAAGGCACATTTTCCTCCACCTTTAAAGCTGGACAGTCACCAAAATAGAACATAGTATTGTATCTGTTTAATAGAAAAATTGCTTAGGTTACATTGTTACTTCTTGAGATTGCAATGTTGTTCTGTTAACCCCAGTGACATTTCAGTGAACCCTTGCAACATGTTGGCTGGATTTATGTCGGAATGTGTGTGGCTGTGTGACATTGGTGAAGAGATTTTTATGACATTGGTGAAGTGTGATTGTGCTGGAAAGTGACATGTAGGAGCATTGGTAAATTATCTATTTTGAATTTGTGTAAGTCACAGGACAGCTGTTGTGCAACAGGTATGGAGGCTCAATTTTTCAATAGCTTAGTAATAAATCAGTTACACATTCAGTAGATTGGAATTGTCTTTTGTAGATTTAAAGTCTATAACGATGTAGACTGGAATATTGGTTGCTATACTCTGTCTGGTTCCAGCCCTTGCCTGAAACAATGTACATTTGGGGAATTTTTCCTACCAATAAAGGTGGCCGGCAAGTCGCCATATGACTTGAAAACCAACTTAACAATTGCTACTTCTTTAGCTAAGAGTTTGTTTAAAATATGGTCAATGTTAACATTTTGAGATTGGAATGTTGTTTTGTTAACCAAATATCTTTTCAGTAAACACTTAGATCATGGAGTCTGAATTGCTTGAGTGGCCTCAAATGTGATGATGGATAGATGTCTGAAAATGGATGGTAAAAGCACACTTGTGACAGAGTAATGAAGAACTTGACATGCATGGTGGAAGTTGATCGAGACTATCAATTCTTCGAGAGGTCCAGCGACTATATACTCGCAAGAAGGATATGGTATGGAATAGCTTTCTACACCTCTGGGCTGGCAGATTTGTAAGATTGGAAGTTGTTTCAGTGTGGAGAGAGATGAACACTTTGTATGGTCAGGTAAAATTTGCTTTTGAAGTCACAAGTAAGTCTCAATAAAGGCATTTCCATTTCTAGTTTTCTAACTAGCTATGTATTGGAAAGTTGGTGGTTCTACTCTTAAAAGGTGTCTGTCTTTGTCCCAAGTAAGTCTCAATAAAGCCATTTCCATTTCTTGATTTCTAACTAGCTATGTATTGGAAAGTTGGTGGTTCTACTCTTAAAAGGTGTCTGTCTTTGTCCGAAACAATGTCATTAAGGCACATTTTCCTCTACCTTTAAAGCTTGACAGTCACCAAAATAGAACATAGAATTGTATCTGTTTAATAGAAAAATTGCTTAGGTTACATTGTTACTTTTTGAGATTGCAATGTTGTTCTGTTAACCCCAGTGACATTTCAGTGAACCCTTGCAACATGTTGGCTGGATTTATGTCGGAATGTGTGTGGCTGTGTGACATTGGTGAAGTGATTTTTATGACATTGGTGAAGTGTGATTGTGCTGGAAAGTGACATGATGGAGCATTGGTAAATTATCTATTTTGAATTTGTGTAAGTCATAGGACAGCTGGAGTGCAACATGTATGGAGGCATGTAGACTGGAATATTGGTTGCTATAATCTGTTTGGTACCAGCCCTTGCCTGAAACAATGAACATTTGGGGCATTTTTCCTACCAATAAAGGAGGCCGGCCAGTCGCCATATGACTTGACAACCAACTAAACAATTGTTTCTAGTTTAGCTAAGGGTTTGTTTAAGATATGGTCAATGTTAACATTTTGAGATTGGAATGTTGTTTTGTTAACCCAGTGACTTTTCAGTAAACCTATAGACCATGGAGTCTGAATGGCTTAAGTGGCATTAAATGTGATGATGGATAGATGTCAGGAAATGGATGGTAAAAGCACAGCTGTGACAGAGTAATGAAGTACTTGACATGCATGGTGGAAGTTGATCGAGACTATCAATTCTTCGAGAGGTCCAGCGACTTTATACTCGCAAGAAGGATATGGTATGGAATAGCTTTCTACACCTCTGGGCTGGCAGATTTGTAAGATTGGAAGTTGTTTCAGTGTGGAGAGAGATGAACACTTTGTATGGTCAGGTAAAATTTGCTTTTGAAGTCACAAGTAAGTCTCAATAAAGGCATTTCCATTTCTGGTTTTCTAACTAGCTATGTTTTGGGAAAGGGGGGTTTCCCTTTAAAAGGGTTCTGTTTTTTCCCAAGTTTAAAAAATTTCCATTTTTGTTTTCAAACTAAGCTATGTATTAAAAGTGGTGGTTTACTTTAAAAAAGGTGCCCTGCCCCCTTTGTCTCAATAAAACCTTTTTCTAACTAGCTAGTAGGGAAAATTTGGTGGTTCTACTCAAAAAGGGTCTGTTTTTTCGAACATGCTTTAAAAGGAAAAATTTTCTCACCAAACGACAGTCCCAAAAAATAGAAAAGTTTGTATTTGTTTAATAAAAAAAATTGCTTAGGTTACATTGTTACTTTTGAGATTGAAAATGTTTTTCTGTTAACCCCAGGCATTTCAGGAACCCTTGCAAAACATGTTGGCGGGATTTATTGGGGAAGTGTTGGGGCTGTTGACTTTGGTGAAGGATTTTATGACTTGGTAAGGGGTGAGTGCGGGAAAGTACATGAGGGGCTTGGGAAATTTATCTTTTTTGAATTTGTGTAAGTCACAGGCAGTGGGTGCAACAGGTATGGAGGCTAAATTTTTCCAATAGTTTTAGAAATAAATAGTTACACATTCGTAATTGGAATTGTTTTTTTAAATTTTAATTAAACATGTAGACTAAAAATTTGGTTGCTAAAAATTGTTTGGTACCACCCCCTGCCTGAAAAAATGAACATTTGGGGCTTTTTCCACCAAAAAGGGGGCCCCCCATCGCAAGATTGAAAACCCAACAAAACAATTTTTTTTCTAGTTAGCAAAGGTTTTTTAAGATAGGGAATGTTAAAAATTTTAGATTGGAAGTTTTTTTGTTAACCCAGTGATTTTCAGAAAAACTATAGAATGGAGTTGAATGGCTTAAGGGGATTAAAGTGATGAGGATAGATTCGGAAAAATGTTTGGTAAAAGAAAAATGTGCAGAGTAATGAAGCCCTTGACATCAGGGGGGAAG
>NW_026861692.1:0-22755 GCF_026571515.1 Ruditapes philippinarum | reverse complement strand
GCACGGTCACTTTCCTTACACGTCTTCGATACATGTATGTGTCGTATGATCGAAAACCTCTAATAAACTGACAACTTTTTCAAAGGAGTTTTGGTACGGAAAATCTGTTTGGTGCAAAATCTCAATGGTCTTAAAATCGGTTGAATTCTTAAGAATGACTTATAAAAGCATGTACTAATTAGACGTTTTAAAATTCTTCTACAAAACCTTATTAGAAGGTACAAAGTTAAAATAAGGTTTTAATTTTGTATTTAGAAGCTGCTCTTACTTAATACAATACAATACTTATTTACAAAGTGGTTCTAAGATTTATTTTTCTAATTTTAAGTAAAATCCCTATTTTACGTGTAGTTCCCAAATTTTATCTCTCCTAATTAGAAGAATGAAAGTCCTAATTACTAATAGATAGTTCATTTTAAATTTAAGGTGATCAAGTCCTCATTAGACCCCTAAAAAGAAGTAACAAATGGAAATGAGGGTAAACTTTTATTACGATTTTAAAACATTGTTTTTAGAAAAATTTAGATTTTCACCAGAAAGTTCCTTTAAGTTACCAAAAAACAACTTTGAAAATGTTTTGTTTTGAGATTTTTCGACCATGCGACCACATACATGCATCGAGGACATGTTAGGAAAGTGACCGTGCGACCACATACACGCATCACAGGATTCCCCTTCTCATACGAGAAAGGGACAAAAAGTTGTCCGCCCTTCTAAAAAAAGAGCAGACTTTAAAATTTATGCCCATTCCTTATTATAATTGATAAGGCGGCCAATTTTCAGTCATATCTTGTAGTGGTTTATATACAACAATAATAATGCAAACCAAGTGGGGTATGAGGTAACGTCCTTTTTAAGTCCTAAATGAAGTTTTTAAAAATATCATATTTAATTTCTTGGGAATATTTTGAGTTTAAAGTTTTTTCTATTTTTCATTATTTGTATATAACAGAATTCTTATAATTTTGCAAGACATGAACGTTTTAAAAACGTTTTATATGCATTAAAATAGTGTAGGTATATTTCACACTTCGTTTTCAAATATTTACCTGGGGGCATTTTGGCTAAAGTACGCATTTCTATATTCGAGACTTATTCTACTTTTAATAAAAAGGTAATGTGGTGGACTGAAAGAAGAATAAACTTGAGCAGCCGACAATTCTGACACGAGTAAGGCTATACATATTTGCAAGTCTTATCTTACCTGCTGAATTCGTAAAATTCCTTTTCAAGCTTCAATTTTTTAGAATTGTCTATCAATCTGGGCATATTAAGACTGACAAATTTCGAAAGTTAGTCAGCCATAAGTATAGAGCCGGTTCAGTCTGCAAGGATGCGGCAGTCTGGAAATACAGGTAAAATCTTTTCGGTTCCAGCAGTGTAAAAGCGTAGTGTTGTTAAACAGTAGTCATATACTAGTATAAAACACATATACACAGCTGCTTTTGATCAAAGCTCATTCAAAGTTTTCAACAAATTTTATTATACACTTTTTAATATGTAAGAAGCGTGTTGCGACATATAATACGGCCCCAAAACCCGGCCCTTTTTACCTTCCCGGGGTTTTTTAAAAAAACGTGGCCGGGAAATTTAAATACTTTTAAACCCACTGGGGCCACATATTTGCCTTAATATAGAAAATACAAAAGTATCGCTTATATGGGGGAAATTTAAAAGGGCTACAGTCAAAAATTTTCCCCCCCGGGGAAAACGCCGGAACAACCGGGGTACATCCCGTAATTTCTCCCGGGCAACGTCCGGGGATGACCCGGGGAACCCACCCGGGAAATTCGAAACTGGATGGAAATAAGATTTTTAATTATCCCCGGGGATGGTCCGGGATGATCCGGGAAGTAAGCTTTCCCGGCTTCACCCTTTAACGCCCGGGGGGTTTCCCAAAGGGGAAGCCCGGGTAGCTCTGCCGCAAAAAACGGGGGTTGATCCGGGGTATGATTAGCCGGAAAAGAGCTAGGGTAGAGCCCGGGGTGAATGCAGGCAGAGGCCCCGGTGAATCCCGGGCAGAGCCCCGGGGATGACGTTTGAAGCTACCCCGGGGGTTTTAAAAAATCCCGGTAGAGGCCCCAAACCCCGGTTTTTTTTCAAAAAAAAGGCCCCCCCAAAATCCCCCCGGCCCCCCAAAAAATTTGCCACCCCCCCCCCCTTAAAATAAAAAAAAATTGCACTGGTTTTATTAAAATAAACCCTTCCCCCAAAAATTCCTTCCCCCCCCCCCAAAAAAAAAACCCCCCCCAAAAAGCCCCCCCGTGCAAAAAAAGGTTTTAAAAATTTTTTTTTTTTTTTTTTTTTAAAAAAAAGAAAATTTTTTTTTTTAATTTTTTTTTTTTTTTTTTTTTTTTTTTTTAAAAAAAAAATTTTTTTTAAAAGTATTATTTTTATTTTTCTAATTTCATCATGAATTACTATTCTGGAACAATAGATATTATATTTAATAAAAATTATGTATCAATGTCATCATTTTCGCGCGTTTTCAATCCACCGGGGTTCTGCCGGGGCTCTGCCTGGATCGTCCTTGGCTCTGCCTGGATCGACTGGGGCTCTGCCTGGGTCAACCGGGACTCTTCCGGTGTCATCCGGGAACGATCGGGGAAGCACCGGCATGAACCATAGCTTCACTTGGGTTCTGCCTGGATGATCCGGAGCGCATCCTGGGTGGTAAGTTGGGAATTACCGTAGTGCTTCCGGGGTTAGTGTGACCGCAACAATAATTTCACCCAGGATCGTCCCGGATCATCTCGGTAACTTACCGGGATGGTCCTGGGCCGGGAGTAAGTGAGACCGCAGCTTATCTGTCATTATGTCGACTTTCGTTTTTATAACTATGTAGTTTTTTTCTTTTAAATAGGAAGATATAAATATGGTAAACGAAGTTAATGCAGAAACAACAATCAACAACAACAAACAAACAAAAATAAAGATATCGTGTAGAAACAACAACAACAAAACACAGACTAAACTTCTACTCCCACCCCTACCCCCTCCAAAAAAAATAATAATCTGCACCGGCAAATTTATGTATTTTCCCCGTTACTTTCAAGATAATATTATTCGGAATCAAAACCATTCTTTATTATATTATTTCGTCAATCATTATATAGCCGATTAAAAGATCTCCCACCAATCTTGGTTATTCGACTGAATAAATTGCTGAAATCCAATTATAATCAATATTTTCAAGAAGCAACAACGTCCGAGGCTACACATTTCAATGTATCAAGACTTCAATTTCTGCAGAGACATGCGGGTTTTTGGATTATACTGTCTGCTAGGTGACATTTTGCTATCTAACACACTTTAACTTATTCTAATTTATACGATTGCTCGTGTCTGAGAATCGGTGATACAAATTAAAAGATTAGGTTTAAGTGACAGATGATTTTACAGTAAGCACGGATCTGTTGATTTATTAGAAGATTATATAAGTTCGGGCATATAGCTGAATATATGTGTAGTTATTTAGAAGCTGTAATTCTTATACATTCAGAGATCACATTATTTAGTTCCTTGAAATATAATTATATTAAGTTTCAGGTTTTATTATACATCGTTGATCAAGAGCCCGTCTTTAGTTGAAATTTAAGATCACCACTGGGAACATTGACAGCCTTAAAGGCCCAATATTTCTCAGAAATGCCATCTTCTTATTTCCCAAAAACTGTTCTTTTTTGTATCTTGTTACAGTTTCCTAAAACATACTCATTTGCTATAGCCTTGAACTTTTTTGCATTTTTAGTTCTGTTGACAATTGGTATAATTATAGTGAATTAGTATTTTGTATGGAAGTCAAAATACTTTTTTCTTTACATTTTTGTTACCTTTACGAAATAAAACTGCATGTTCAGTGCTAATTTTGCAGTTTTAGAACATAGATCTTACATGCTCTTAATCCATTATTTAAACATTATTAAACGCAAGTTTGACATTTCTAAAAAACAATTATGGACATCTGAGGCATAATGTACCTTTAAAATATTGCAGTTATAATTATTTGGCAGTTTAACATCAATATTTTTAGCACTGCAACTGAATCTACCCATGCGACCAGTGCAGGCCAATAACTATTTTATTTTAGTTCAGTTTATCTTGTCGTGAAAGTGTAGGAAGTCCTACAAAGGTAGCTGTAGCCTAGAGATTAAGGTGTCAACTTCTCAACACAGGGATTATGTGTTCGAGCCCTACATACTTACTACTATATGTTCTTTCATGGCACCAATATGGTACATCATAACCGGACTAAGATATATATTTTTTACTAAACTAAGGGAATTTATCGTACCCCGCAAAGGCAAAAACTGAGCCTTTGTTTCCGTGAGCAAGAAATTTTACATTCCTTGCATAATTAGTACTGATTAGTTCCAGGAACGGATTTGACAGTGTTTCGTTCAGATACAATCGAACTAAAAACTAATGGTAAAATGGTCGATATAATAAAACGATTGTTGTAAGGTAGTCTTTGATTTAATATGCGTACTTGATAATACAATATTGACAGATGTGTTCCCAGTCAGCGTTTTATCTTGCATAATGCATATTGATTATTATATTATTCACATACTTCCTGTTTAGATAACTTACATGAGATGAGATTTCTAATTAGAATATTTAATATATTACAATGTGGATTTCTTTATAAGGAATGCTGGTACATCTATATTATTTGAATGAGGAAGTACATACTTGTCCATTGGTAGTCATAATTCCATCATTTTATTCACATGTGACCTCATTTCTGATTCTGTTTGTGACTGAAATTGATGTTATACATTTAAGAACTTCCATGTTTAGTTTGAATAAACTGGAACTTAAACTGGTTGCTATTTTCATTTTCAAATGTTTTTCTATCAAACTTAATGTATTGGCAAATGATGAAATACTGTACATTAAGATGGGATAGTCAATGATAAAACAACAAAATTCCAATATTGGCACGCAATGATAAATTATGACAAATATTCCCCACTGTCAACCGGAAACGGAATCGCACTTCCGTATTTCTTTTTCCTTAATGCATATGATATTGTAAATAGTATGAACAAACGAAAGTGCAGAAATGGACACAAAAATGATATATCTTAATGTATAAGTTCTTAATTGATAACAAACTTTAGTTGAGTCACCATTCTGTACATAATAGCATTTACTTTGATAAGGAACAATGGTGGCCATGTTATGTAAGGTTAACAATGATTAATTACCATGGTAATGGTGACAGGTGATGACGTAGTTATATCTTAAGGAGATGTTACAGCACAATCATCTGAAAATCTGTGACTTTGAAGAATGAGGGTGCCTAGATAACTCCCTCTTGTGTAATATTATTTCTTATAACAAAATTCATTATGCCTTTTTATGGTGTGAATTTTTTACCAAATGGCCTGCAAACAAAATCCAAGAGTTGTTTGTTTAAGTTTTTATATGTATTAAGTTCTCCTTCTATCCTCTTGTTGTTTATAGAAGATTTGAATCTTATAGTTTAATGTACGGGGCATTTACAATTTCTGCGGGACCAATTAATAATATAGAATGTTTCATTTGTTGTGTGTATAACAAATACAGCTTCAGAATAGTTTAAAGGGACTCCACTTAGATTTTTTTATATGACGGGGCTTTATTTATTTTTTCGAAATTTTGTTAACCATTTCTTTAAACGTCTTTAACGTCCAGTAACTTGTGTGCAAAATTTCATATCATTCGCTCAATCCGTTTTTCTAGAATTAACATTTTTATTGTTCAGAATTGATAAGCATTAAAAAGCTTTTAGCTCAAATCTGGATTTAAATCGCCCTTATAATTTATTTTATTATTTTAAGTTTTTATTCTTATTACTTTCGTACTTATCCTTTGCGTATAATTTCATTTTAAGTGCATTAAGAATTTCAAATTTTATATTCTTAGCGTTTAAAGACATATTTATTCAAACCAAAGTAAATAACAATAACCACCAAACACAATACTTTCTCATTTTATAGTATGCATATTTGAAATAATGTCTTTTTTATTCTTTACTGTTCTTTTTTTTTGGGGGGGGGTGGTGGTGTATCCCGCCAAAATTAATATCGTAATATCCGAGAGGCAACCTGTTTGAACGCGAGTCGGGACCGCGACAACTGCATCGTTATAAGCGGTATCAGCGTGTATCGTTATAAGATGACTTTACTGTATACACATTTCTTTTAGATCGATTTTGTTGGAATTTATAACTAAAGCTTATTGAAACACTCTCGAATTCGTTTCTACAACAAACCTATACCAGGCAACGAGTGAAATGATTTTTATTCAAGGAAACAATGGTATGGCGCCGTTAAAAGTCGCAACGACACTAAATGTCGCACTTGCTGCTAAGTGTCGCACTATTGCCGCTAAATGTTGCATGTCGCAAAATATTTTTCCGTTTAATGTCGCAACACTACCATTAAATGCCGCACCATTTTCCTTACCGTTAAATATCACAACACTACCATTAGATGTCGCAATTTCTAAAGTCATTTTAAACAACTCGCATTATGACAATATTAATGTTGTGTATGTTATCATCTATTACATAGGAATGTATTTGCTGTGGTGTACAAAGTAATTGGTTGAAATTGAAGTAATCTCAGTCAGTATTATAAATTGACGTCCACAATTTATGCTAAAGTGCCCCTTAGTGATAAAACACATTTGTATACGAATTTCATTTAGCAACCCAGATGTCGTGCTTTCGAGCTACGACATCAGCTTGAGATGGATCTAATGTTAAGTTCTCACCGCCGACCAGATCAACTCGATCGTCCCGATCACATTAATTCCCCGATGAAGCCCGACCAAGCTGGATTAAATGCATATTCACGACTCCTACACGTCATCAAGCCGACCCGACAACCCGACCAACATCCCTACTTCTTCTCGATCACCCAGACCTATACGCGAGTCATACACGATCTCAACTAAACTAACTGAACCTCTGCTCGATCGTTGCCAGATTTCCACCCGACCAGATCGTAATGATCGTAATCGAGTCGTGAATAGTCGTGAATAGAAGTCGAGATGATCGTGTACAGATCGGGTAAGAGATGTATACCCGACCAAACTAGATCGTTACACGATTTATTCTCGATCATCTAGATCTTCTATTCGATCACTATACGATCGCTCCTCGACAGCTTATCTACTCGATCGCTACTCGATTTTTTTTGACATGTCAAAAAAATCCGCGTAGGAAGCCCGAGCCATGCAAGGTAGACCGCTCCGACCATCCCCGATCACGCATGCAGACTGAGCTAGACCGGTACCCTATCGCTTGATCGTGCTTGATCGAGTTGATCTGATCGGCGGTGAGAACAAAGCATATAACGCATTAAAATGTTTGTTCTAGAAATATTGAATTAAATCACTGATCAGAATTTTTATATTTTGTGTCGGCCTTTAAACTACAAATATGTTTGTCTGTGGTTTTACCGTATTTAAGATATTATAATATGTGTGTCAAATTATTCCAAGAAATTCAATCTTTTTAAAATTTCGTTGCGGACTTAAAATGACGTTACCTGATACACTGTTTGGTTTGTGATACTATTGTTTTACAAAACCAATTCAAGATATATTTGTGAAAATTAGCCTCCTTATCAATTACAATAAATGATTTATTTAAAAGTGTTTTCTTTATGAAAAGCGCGGACAATTATTTGTCCTTTTCTCGGTAGAGGGGGCGGGAATTCTGTGATGCGTGAATGTGGTCGCATGGTCACTTTCCTTCCAGCATGTTCTCGATGTGTATGTGGTCGCACGGTCAATTTCCTTCCAGCATGTTCTCGATGCGTGTATGGTCGCACGGTCACTTTCCTTCCAGCATGTTCTCGATGTGTATGTGGTCGCACGGTCACTTTCCTTCCAGCATGTTCTCGATGCGTGTATGTGGTCGCACGGTCACTTTCCTTACAACATGTCCTCGATGCGTGTATGTGGTCGCACGGTCACTTTCCTTACATGTCCTTGATGCGTGTATGTGGTCGCACGGTCACTTTCCTTCCAGCATGTCCTCGATGTGTATGTGGTCGCATGGTCACTTTCCTTCCAGCATGTCCTCGATGTGTATGTGGTCGCATGGTCACTTTCCTTCCAGCATGTCCTCGATGCGTGTATGTGGTCGCATGGTCACTTTCCTTCCAGCATGTCCTCGATGTGTATGTGGTCGCACGGTCACTTTCCTTACATGTCTTCGATACATGTATGTGTCGTATGGTCGAAAACCTCTAATAAACTGACAACGTTTTCAAAGAAGTTTTGGTACGGAAAATCTGTTTGGTGCAAAGTCTTAATGGTCTTAAATTCGGTTTATTCGTAATAAAGACTTGTAAAAGCATCTCCTGATTAGACGTTTTAAAAACTTATTATAAGAAATAAAATTCTTCTACAAAACCTTATTAGAAGGTACAAAGTTAAAATAAGGTTTTAATTTTATATTTAGCGTTTAAGAAGCTGCTCTTAATTAAGATTGTATTTCTCAAGTTCTAATATTGTTTTTGTTTCTTCTAGTTACTAATATTTACAAAGTTGTTCTAAGATTTATTTTCCTAATTTTAAGTAAAATCCCTTTTTACATGTAGTTTCCAAATTGTAATAATTTTTATCTCTCCTAATTAGGAGAATGAAAGTCGTAATTACTAATAGATAGGTCATTTTATATTTAATGTGATTAGATCCTCATTTGACTCCTAAAAAGAAGTAACAAAGTGGAAATAAGGGTAAACTCCTTATTACGATTTTAAAACATTGTTTTTAGAAAATTTAGATTTTGAACCAGACAGTTCCTTTAACCAAAACAACTTTGAAAATGTTTTGTTTGAGATTTTCGACCATGCGACCACATACATGCATCGAGGACATGTTAGGAAAGTGACCGTGCGACCACATACACGCATCACAGGATTCCCCTTCTCATACGAGAAAGGGACAAATAGTTGTCCGCCCTTTTAAAAAGGGCAGACTTTAAAAATATGCCATTCCTTATTATAATTGATAAGGCGGCCAATTTTTAGATATATCTTGTAGTGGTTTATATACAACAATAATAATGCAAACCAAGTGGGGTATGAGGTAACGTCCTTTTAAGTCCTAAATGAAATTTTAAAAATATCATATTTAATTTCTTGGAATATTTTGAGTTTAAAGTTTTTTCTACCTTTCATTATTTGTATATAACAGAATTCTTATAATTTTGCAAGACATGAACGTTTTAAAAACGTTTTATATGCATTAAATAGTGTAGGTATATTTCACACTTCGTTTTCAAATATTTACCTGGGGGCATTTTGGCCAAAGTACGCATTTAATATATTCGACTTATTCTACTTTTAATAAAAAGGTAATGTGGTGGACTGAAAAAAAGGAAATAAACTTGAGCAGCCGACAATTCTGACACTAGTAAGACTATACATATTTGCAAGTCTTATCTTACCTGCTGAATTCGTAAAATTCCTTTTCAAGCTTCCATATTTTTTTAGAATTGTCTATCAATCTGGGCATATTAAGACTGACATTTCTAAAGTTAGTCAGCCATAAGTATAGAGCCAGTTCAGTCTGCAAGGATGCGCAGTCTGGAAATACTGGTAAAATCTTTTCGGTTCCAGCAGTGTAAAGGTGTAGTGTTGTTAACAGTAGTCATATGTACACAGCTGCTTTTGATCTAAGCTCATTCAAAGTTTCAACAAATTTTATTATACACTTTTAAATATGTAAGTGCGACATTAGCGTCGTTGCGACATATAACGGCGCCAAAACGGCTTGACCCTTACGTATAGAGGCTATTCGTTGCCAAAAATCCAGCCTTTGAAACTTGACAATGCATACTTCGGTTCTACTAAACAGATTAGTAATAATCTAATTGTCGATCCGAGAGTTACATACTGCACTGGTATTAAGCATTTTGATTATCTCGATTTGATAAAATGAAAGCTGTTAACATGCAACTTAGATAAATTGCAAACTGTATTTAAACTGTATTTATAAATGTATAACTTCAAATTTGCGACATGTAGAAATGTAAACGATAGAACGTACACAATACGTTTAATGTTGTGCATCATGACGTTTAGAATGTAACTGCATCAACTTGACACACTCAGGTTTACAACACCACACTTTCCTTTTACATTCTAACGCGATTAACATTTGTAAACGATTTTGCAACTTCCATATATGGAATTATCACGGAAATAGACGAAAATTAATAGGCGGAGCCAAGTTCACGAAAGCAGAATATAAAGAGAGGTAACTCTTGCTGGTACAAAAATATTTCAAATTATATAGAAACTGTTACATCAATCTTGACTTTGAACATCATCTGATTTTGTTAAAACGTATTCTAGTACAGGATATTCAAGTAATGCAAAATTGGTTAAAATATAATGTAAAAATGTAACAACGTATATACTGATAATGAGCATAATAATATGCAAAAACTGAAGTTGGTGAAATAACATAAGGAAATGTTTTTCATATATAATGACACACATCACTATTCATTGATATCAATAATATGGTTTTGTGAGCCACGGCAATTCTCTTAAGCATATCTTCTTTTTTTTTACCTTCAGAAAATAGTACTAGAATGCGATACATGGAAGGCACTTTTGGCAACACGAATAAAGAGAACTGAACAATAAGCCTGTGCCTTCTTTCTTTAAAGGACTATGTTGGGTTGTAGAAAAACTCATATTTTTGACCAAGTGTATAACCACGAAACAATGCAAAGTTTACTATCGATAATTCCGTTGTATAACCAAAACTTGTGAATTTGTCCCATTTTAATGTTGAAATAAATATTCAGTGTATCCTGGCAACTCTGTTTACCTCCATTGGGAGGTATTTTGAGTCATAGGATGTGATTTAGCCTTTTATTGTTAAATATATGTAAGCTGGCGTAGGTTAAGGTCTTTTTATGCATTGTGCTGAATCAATAGCACCTCTAAAATATGTGTATACAATGTCATGCTGTCATTAGCTGTTACATAGATTTGCTGTCTATATGATCAAAAGCAGAGAACTATTTTTATGTACAGAATATTTATTAAGTTTTGTTAGTGATGGCTTTCTAAGAGATAAAATAAACAAGGTATACATAAATTGATAAATCAACATACATACATTTGGACTCATTTAAATGTTACTTATTGAAAAACAAAATGGGAAAAATGGGAAAATATATGGTAAAAATAAAAAATTATGTACGAAAGGGTACATACAACTTTGGTTATAATTTCACTATTGTTAAAAGTTTTTGGTCTGTATTAGTAATTAGTCGTATCAAAATCTCTATCAGATGTTGACTTGAAAATTTGAAAGTGGTAAGGTAGCAGATTAACTGTAAATGTTACTCATTCCTATGCAAATTGAAATACCATCAGTAAAATTTATTTGTCGTAGAATATAGTCTTTTCAATAATTTTCACTTCCACCCCAGACAGTATGTAACCTGGTGTTTTTTGGGTTTTTTAAGGTTTTTTCCAGGAAATGTGGTGTCTACAACGTTTTAAAACTTATATGCCTATATTCCTTTAAAGTCCGCTGATGTTGATTGTAGGCAATCATGCAAGTGAATTATGTTTAGTAACTAAACACCTAAAAGGTATGATAAACGGAAACTACGCCGCTTCTTGTCGCCGACGGTAAATACCGAAAATGAGCGGAATATACGTTTATTTACGATGATTTAGTGGGCGGGAAAATGGGCGGAGCTTATTTTATCTCCTATTGAAAAACGTGTAAAGCTGGATTATGCTGATCTGAATCATGATGATTCGACAATGTAAAGCTAAGAATGTAACTTCTGTTTTGAGTATTCGAACACTTGGTATTGCTACTATCAGTTAATGTTTTGTCGTTTAACAAAATGTATTTTGTTGAAATGCATGTTTACAATGTTAAATCGGCAAACTCAATCCAAGTATGCAACATTGGAGTTTACATACAAAGAAATACAATTGTATTTTGTCCATTAACAAACTGTTCAACTCAGATTAACAAGGCTGGATTTTTGGCAACGAATAGCCTCCATACTTACGCGGTTTGAACCAACGTGGCCAGGAATTCTTATACGTTAACCACTCGGCCGCATATATGCCTACTATAGATAATCAGTTAGTATCGCTTATATGGCGGAAATAACTGTCATTTTGTCGACTTTCGTTTATATAACTATGTAGTTTTTTTCTTTAAAATAGGAAGATATAAATATGGTTAACGTAGTTAATGCAGAAACGACAATCATCAACAACAAAAAAAAATAACGATATCGTGTAGAAAAAAAAACAACAACAAAACACAAACTAAACTTCTACCACCCACCCCCACCCCCTTCAAAAAAATTTAAAGAATCTGTACCGGCAAATTTATATATTTTCCCCTTTACTTTCAAGATAATATTATTCGGAATCAAAATCATTCTATAATGTATTATATTTCGTCAATCATTATATAGCCGATTAAAAGATCTCCCACCGATCTTGATGATTCGACTGAATAAATTGCTGAAATCCAATTATGATCAATATTTTTCAAGAAGCAACAAAATTCGAGGCTACACATTTTCAATGTATCAAGACTTCATTTTCTGCAGAGACATGCGGGTTTTTGGATTAGGCTGTCTGATCGATGACATTTTGCTATCTAAAATACTTTAACTTATTCTAATTTATACGATTGCTCGTGTCTGAGAATCTGTGATACAAATTAAAAGATTAGGTTTAAGTGACAGATGATTTTACAGTAAGCACGGATCTGTTGATTTATTAGAAGATTATTTAAGTCCGGGCATATAGCTTAATATATGAGCTGTACTTCTTATACATTCAGAGATCATATTATTTAGTTCCTTAAAATATAATTACCGGTATATTAAGTTTCAGGTCTTATAATACATCGTTGAGCAAGAGCACGTCTTTAGTTGAAATAAAAGATCACCATTGGGAATATTGTCAGCCTTAAAGGCCCATTATGCCTCAGAAATGCCATTTTCTTATTTCCCAAAAACTGTTTATTTTTTTGTATCTTGTTACAGTTTCCTAAAACATACTCATTTGCTTTATCCATGAACTTACTTTTGAATCTTTAGTTCTGTTGGCAATAGGTAATTATAGTGAATTAGTATTTGGTATGGAAGTCAACTTTTTTGTTTACATTTTGTTACCTTTAGATAATATAACTGCCTGTTCAGTGCTACATTTTGCAGTTGTAAAACATCTAACATGCTCTTAATCCATAATTTTAACATTTTTAAACGCAAGTTTGACATTTCTAAAGAAAATAAAATGATTTCTGAGGCATAATGTGCCTTTAAAATTTTGCAGCTATATTTTTATGGCAGTTTAGCATCAATATTTCTAGCACTGCAACTGAATATACCCATACAACCAGTGCAGGCAAATATCAGCCGGTGTACCCGTGATAAATTTTCCCGTTCAAATTGAAAGATGGACAAGTACATTTATTATAATTTCCGTAGTAAGGGTTCAAAGTCATGTCAATCTGAATAAAGTTCAGATCTACTTAACACTATTTCTTGCATGTAGATCTGATTGCCATCGTATTTGTTCCGGATTTCCCGAAAAAGCTATTTTTAGCCATGCAATCAAACCGTCCATTTACAGAAGCATCAAATTATTGCAGTCCTTCGAAGTACCGTTGCGTTAATTAGGGACCGATTTTAATCTGTTATTCTATTTCTTTTCAGGTCTGTTCCTGGTGGCATTTTATGTGATGATGGTGTTGATTTGTATTCCAATATGTTACGTACAGATCAAACTTGGAGCTCTATTTAAGAGAGGAATCGTTGGCATATTCAGTATACTTGTACCTATTTTAAAAGGTAAATATTTAAAATTTATCAAAACATTTAACCATTTTGTCAGCTGTGCGCGTTCTCTTTAGCCTTTGCAGATAGCTTGGTACCAGATCAAATGCAGAGTACCTCAACGTCTTGTCAGTAACCCATTTCATATTATTGACTTTATTGGTTTTCATTTCAAGGATATTGGATAAAATTTAAGAATTAAGCAGACGAAATTTTAACTGACAACAATTTTCCCAGAATGCAATGAGTTTTCCTTTGATTTGGTATTCTTATCGAAATTGTCTAATCTGAAGTGTGTCCATTTGATAAATCTTATAATTAAGACTTGATGTTAAATAAATGTGTTATTTTAATGATATCCACGACTAATGGAACCATGGAGAACTTAATTGATGAAATTAAATGCAATAAAACATTAAGCTTATTGTTTAAGTTTTATGGACAGTCTTGTTTACGCTCTGTAAACCTTATTGTTTATGCCTTGTGACCGTTGTCTTTTTTTTTTTTGGACCTTATTATTTACGCGTTGTTATTTACGCGTTGTAGGCATTACTGTTAACGTTGTTCGACCTTATGGCTTATGTTCTGTGTGCCTTATTGTTTTCGCATCTTGGATATTTTTCTTTACGCATTTTATAACTAATTACTTATTCTCTGTGGACCTAATCGAATATTATTGTTTAAGTTTTATTTGAACCTTATTGTTTACGCTTTGTGGACATTTATAATAGTTTTACGCGTTATATGTCTTCTTGTTTAAGCTTTGTGAAATGTTGTGTTTACGAACTGTGTACCTTATTGTTTACGCTCTACAAACTTTATTGTTTATAGTTAACGCTCTATGAACCTTACTGTCTATGGTTTACAATCTATGAACCTTATTGTTTACGCATGTGAATCTTATTGTTTACGCTCTTTGAACCTTATTGTTTACGTTTTGAGAACCTTATTGTCTACGCTCTGTAAACCTTATTACTAGTATTTACGCTCTGTGAACCTTATTGTTAACGCTCTGTGAACCTTATTTTTTACGCTCTGTAAACCTTATAGTTTACGAAATATGAACCTTATTATTTACGCTCTGTGAACCTTACTGTCTATGGTTTACGCTCTATGAACCTTATTGTTTACGCTCTATGGACATTATTGTTTACGATCTGTGAACCTTATTGTTTACGCTCTTTGAACCTTATTGTTTACACTCTTTGAACCTTATTGTTTACGCTCAGTGAACCTTATTGTTTATGCTCTGTGTGAACCTTACTAGTATTATTTACGCTCTGTGTGAACCTTATTGTTTACGCTCTGAAAACCTTATTGTTTACGCTCTGTGAACCTTATTGTTTACACTCATCAACCGCTCTATGAACCTTATTGTTTACGCTCTGTGAACCTTATTGTTTACGCTCTGTGAACCTTATGGCTTACGCTCTATGAACCTTATTGTTTGCGCTCTATGAACCTTTTTGTTTACACTCTGTGAACCTTATTGTTTACGCTCTGTGAACCTTATTGTTTACGCTCTGTGGACCTTATTGTTTACGCTCTATGAACCTTATTGTTTACGCTCTGTGAACCTTTTTGTTTACGCTCTGTGAACCTTATGGCTTACGCTCTATGAACCTTAATGTTTACGCTCTGTGAACCGTATTATTTACGCTCTGTGAACCTTATTGTTTACACTCTGTAAACGGTATTGTTTACACTCTGCGAACCTTATTGTTTACGCTCTGTGAACCTTATTGTTTACGCTTTGTGAACCTTATTGTTTACGCTCTGTGAACCTTATGGCTTACGCTCTATGAACCTTATTGTTTACACTCTATGAACCTTATTGTTTACGCTCTATGAACCTTATTGTTTACGCTCTGTGAACCTTATTTCTTATGCTCTGTGAACCTTATGGCTTACGCTCCATGAACCTTATGGTTTACGCTCTGTGAACCTTATTGGTTACACTCTGTGAACCTTATTGTTTACGCTCTGTGAACCTTATTGTTTACCCTCTGTGAACCTTATTGTTTACGCTCTGTGAACCTCATTGTTTATTGTTTACACTCCGTGAACATTATTGTTTATTGTTTACGCTCTGTGAACCTTATTGTTTACGCTCTGTGAATCTTATTGTGTACCGCATGTGAATCTTATTGTTTACGCTCTATGTACCTTATTGTATACCGTCTGTTGACCTTTATTATTGTTTAAGCACTTTGGACCATATTATTTACCGACTTTTAACCTTACTGTTTACGCTCTTTGGACCAGAATATGTAACGCGCATATAAAGATCATATAAGAACTCTGTTGGGTTGGATCTACATCAGTAGACATTTTGTTTGAGAATAAATAATTGCAAACGTGTAAAATTGTAATAATTGTATGTATTCTATTAACAACACATATTTCTTTTCCCTTTTGCACTCAAAGGTCATACTTTATTTTTTAATTGCAATATTTTGCGTTCATACTGATTCAAAAAGGCTTATTTTTCAGACAAAAAAGGCCTGGAAACCAAACAAATAGATCATCAAAGAGGGATATAATGTACTCGTTGCTTTATAGTTCATATTTTTGTGTCTAGACCATTATCAAGGAGACGAAATCGGCTTTTTGAAGCTCTGAATGTTTTGTTTTGTTATTGCCAGCGCCGCAGAACAATATAGACATGTATATTATAAAGAGGATATTAAGGTTTTTTTTTCTCTAAATACGGGATTTATTTTCATCAAGTGGTATGAAAATAAATATTTCATGAGTGGTGGTAGTCAAAAGTAAAATATAAAAAATTTCATGCCACAAGGTGAAAATAAATCCTGTTTAAATAGACAAAAACTTGAATTTTCTAATTAATATTTACATTTTCTTCTCTTTATTCATCTTAAGATTTGAAAGACTTCCACTTTAATATTGTGTATTGGCTGAATTTAAATAAAAGTAGCCCGGCAAGACACCAGTTAAAATACGGAAAATAGATTTCACTACAGTGAATAATAAATTGTTACAGAGAAATTACGGAAAATGAAAATACGCATTTTATTTCATCAATATTTTGGAATATTTCAGTTATAAGTATAAAATAAAAATATTTATTCGCTTCATATTAGCAATATGGTCTCAGTGTTAAAAAAACACGCTATCTTAGATCAGAATTATCATTGGTCAATGCACATTTTGTGCCGGTTTCTGACCAATAATATACCTGCGATATGAGTTTGGATAATGTCTGTAAAACATCTGACGCTGACGTCTATATTCAGTGAACAGTTTCCCGACTTCACCGCGAGTATTAATAACGATATATTTAAATCGTTTTGATGTTAATTAAGGTTATAAAGAGTGCATAGCATGTCTTTTAGAAAACACTACGAAATCATTTCAGATTTTTTTTCTTGATTAGTTTTCACACAAAAAAAATAATCATTTCAAGTAAACTGTTTTGAAAGCGTTCCAATCCATTTTTAAAGCATGTCAATCGATCGTTTGATCAGTCAGTAAAAAAGTCAATCAGTAAATTAATCAGTGTCATCATTATGTTCGTGACTGGATGAAATCGATATAATTAAGTATAAGGTGGCACGTCTCGAGCTAAAATGCTCAAAATTGACTGAAAAAAACAAAACAACAACAAAACCCTTTAAACAAGTTACGAATATGGTTATAATATGAAATAGTGACAAATTTGTTTCAATTTCTCGGTAATCTCTCATATTGCCCGTCATAGACATGGTGGCGCCGAATGCAGAAATATTATCTCGCAGTAAATGGCAGCCAGAGACACAAACTATCAGTATCACAAATAACATATTTGTTAGGAAGGAAACTTTATCACTTCATTTAATAATGTTCTGGCCAGAGGCACCTTTTACGATCGAGGGAAAATAAAATCCAAATGATACAATACGAATTAAATCAGTTCACAAATAAAAAGGATATATTCCTGATAAAATCAGACATGTACTGATTAACACCTCTCCCATTTTGACAAGACGTTGTTCTTATAAAATTGACCAGTAACTGTGCGGCCATTTGGAAGTTTGAACCGAAGGTCCACCAGAATTAAATACTTTCGCGTATTTTAATTTTCCGGCACTTTTTATTATGGCAATAACTAGTCTATTTTGATCTTTACGTAACTACTGCCTTTTACTGACGTGTTTGATAACCTTTGAGTAGTTGAAAAAAAATATGCTTCTCACAATTTTTATACAGTCGAGACTGCCAGAGCGACAATTCTGATTTCAACGAAAATCTGTCTTATCCGACCTTGTTTCAGTCCACCAAATTTACTATCCTATATAAATGGTCTGAATTGTGCGACTCCCTGTCATATATAACAAGCGACCCTGTTTCTAAAGGTTACTTGGTAAGACTTGGTAAGACACATATAGACTCGCCTTAGCCTGGTATTCAGGCGTTGATCTTTTCTGCATATTCATAACATACGCGCTATTTCATACTCGATCGTGTTTTGATAATGTCGATTCGCCGAACAGAAGCACATAAAAAATCGGCAGACTGGAACCCAGGCTAGTCTCGACTGTACTCTTTAGAAAACATTTGACCATATTATATGGATTGTCGTTTGTTCATCAGTCAAGAGATAATTAAGCCAGTCAATCATAATAGTTTCTATATATCTTAATCTTGCGTCAAGCTTCCGGTGATATACCATCACTAATTTCTACAGTAAGTGCGACATTAGATTCTCTGCAGGAGCAGTTTTTAGGCTGGCAGGGACGGAGATCATGTTTTAAGTCAAGATTACAATCTATTAGTTGTAGTTGCAATACAGAAGATCCAAATATCTGACACCTTTCATATATCCCTATATCTGGTAAACTGTAATGTTTCAACTAACTCGACCCTTAACATATATGCACAGTAATAAAGTTTTATTTAAAACATTGACTCTTTTTTCATATAATACATATTGATAAAACAATTATTTATGACTGCGCCGATTTTTATAGTGAATAACTCAAGAAATAAAAATTTACATAATTACGTGCCATTATTCATGACAAACACATGATATGCAAGCGCTGTGCAAAACGTCCATTATAAATCGATTTGAAAAATGCATTCAACATCAGAAACAAACAAAAATTACAATTGCTTACAAAAAAACAGTCGAGAAGAAATATTTACTAATTGTTTCAGAAATTATTCTGAGTAAACATTGATTACTTTCATGCAATATCTGTCGTATTTGTTTAACTTGGAGGTTGTTAAATTAAGCGTTTTTCAATTAGCATCGATTGATGGATTTAATGGACCTCATTGATTCTGAAAATAAAGACGCTTGACTAGTTGCTTTTATATAGAAATTATTATACAATCATGGCAGTTTCCGGTAGAAGTTCCCAGAAAATACATGTTATGTCGTCATACAAGATTTCTGTTTATACTCTTCACATTCAGAGATAAATACACGACAGAGTAAGGTCGGAATGTAACAAACGACCCGCTAAATGAATTATGACAGAGGGACATTATTCATTTAGGGCCAATTACAGCCCGAGAGTTTTATTTGAGGATAAACCGCCCACAATAATGCCCTTCACAATAATAGTCTGCTAATGAATTTATTCTTGATAAGTATAAGACCAAGTAACAAAAAATGATTCAGTTTTATTTGCATTTACTTGAAGTACTTTAAAGTGGATAGGTTAGGTCTACTATGGGCACATTTTCCATAAGTAATTCAAATATTGATAACAACAGTAGAAATCTATAATTCAGACTTTCTTTTTTTTTAAATATTGCTTGGAAAAAAATGTTCATGATAAAGTTATAAGTGATTTAGTATGAGCATTTATATGATGAATAACAATATTATTTCCTAGAACATTTTACAATCTACTATATGAATATATATTATTTCAAATCGTGTTTCTCACACTTTCCAGCAACATCCAAATTTACTAATTCACTTTTCTATTAGAGACCAATTCACTTTAAAGCATTACACCTTCTATTATAGACCAATTCTCTTTAAAGTATTACACCTTCTATTATAGACCAATTCACTTAAAAGTATTACACTTTCTATTATAAAGCAATTTTCTTAAAAATATTACACCCATATTACAGACAAATTCGCTTTAAAGTATTACACCTTCTCTTATAGGCCAATTCACTTTAAACTATTACACCTTCTCTTATAGACCAATTCACTTAAAAGTATTACACCTTCTATTATAAACCAATTCACTTTTAAAATATTACACCCGTATTACCAATTCGCTTTAAAGTATTACACTTTATATTATAGACCAATTCACTTTAAAATATTACACCCATATTACAGACCAATTCACTTTAAAGTATTATATATATTAGGTATTGCTTGTAAACAATACCAGCTATCGTAATATTTCTGTAAACAGGAGCTTAGCTAGACTAAGAGAATTGGGAATTTGGGAATTTTAACTCAAACTTAGTACACTTCACATATAATATGAAAAGACTGAATTTTACTTTCAGGGCCTTAATTATTGTTTACACTCTACGGACCTTAGTGTTTAGTATATATGGACCTTATTGTTTACACTTCATGGACCTTATTGTTTACGCTCTGTGGGCCTAAATATAACGCGCATATCAAGATCGTATCAGAACTTTTGATTGGGTGGATCTATATCAATAGACAGATTTAGTCGCAAACGTGTCAAAGTTCTAATAATTCTTTGTTTCATATTGATAGCAAATCAGTTTTGTTTTCTCTTTTGCACTCAAAGGTCGTACTTTATTTTTTAATTGCAATATTTTGCGTTCATACTGATTCAAAAGTCTTATTTTTTTAGTTAAAAAAGGCAAGGAAACCAAATAATAGATCATCAAACGAGAGATATAAACTACTCGTTGCTTTAAAGTTCATATTTTTGTGTCTAGACCATTACCAAGGAGACGAAAACGCCTTCTTAAAGCTCTGAAGTATTTTTGATATTGTAATTGCCAGTTTGCCAGCGCCTCAGAACAATATGTACATGTATATCTTAAAGATTTATTCGCTTCATATTAGCAATATGGTCTCAGTGTTAAAAAAACACTATCTGATATCAGGATTTTCATTGGTCAATGCACATTTTGTGCCGGTTTCTGACCAATAATATACCTGCGATATGAGCTTGAGCTTGGATAATACCTGTATAACCTCGGACCTTGACGTCTATATTTAGTAAACATTTTCATCACAGCAGCGCGATTATTAAGAACGAAGTATTTAAATCGTTTTGATGTTAAGGCTATAAAGAGTGCATAGCATGTCTTTTAGAAAACACTAAGAAATCATTTCAGATTTTTATTCTTGATAAGTTTCACACACAAAAAATAATCATTTCAAGTTAATTGTTTTGAAAGCGTTCCAATCCATTTTTAAAGCATGTCAATCGATCTATCGATCAGTCAGTAAGACAGTCAATCAATAAATTAATCAGTTTCATCATTATGCTCGTGACTGGATGAAATCGATATAATTATGTTTAAAGTTGCACGTCACGAGCTAAAATGCTCATAATTGACTGAAAAAATAAAACAACAACAAAACCCTTTAAACAAGTTACGAATATGGTTATAATATAAAATAGTGACAAATTTGTTTCAATTTCTCGGTAATCTCTCATATTGCCCGTCATAGACATGGTGGCGCCGAATGCAGTAATATTATCTCGCAGTAAATGGCATCCAGAGACACAAACCATCAGTTCATAAATAGCATATGAGCCGCGTTACGACAAAACCAACATAGTGGGTTTGCGACCAGCATGGATCCAGACCAGCCTTCGCCTCCGCGCAGTCTGATCAGGATCCATGCTGTTCGCTATCAGTTTCTCTACTTGTAATAGGGTTTGTAAGCGAACAGCCTGGATCCAGATCAGACTGCCCGGATGCGCAGGCTGGTCTGGATCCATGCTGGTCGCAAACGCATTACGTTGGTTTTGTCATGACGCGGCTCATATTTGTTAGCACTTCATTTAATAATGTTCTGGCCAGAGGCACCTTTTACGATCGAGGGGAAATAAAATCCAAATGACACAATACGAATTAAATCAGTTCACAAATAAAAAAGATATATTCCTGATAAAATCAGACATATACTGATTAACACCTATCCCATTTTGACAAGACGTTGTTCTTATAAAATTGACCAGTAACTGTGCTGCCACATGGAAGTTTGAACCGAAGGTCCACCAGAATTAAATACTGTTGCATATTTTAATTTTCCGGCACTTTTTATTGTGGCAATAACTAGTCTATTTTGATCTTAACGTAACTACTGCCTTTTACTGACGTGTTTGATAACCTTTGAGTAGTTGAAAAAAATATGTTTGTCACAATTTTTATACAGTCGAGACGGCCAGAGCTCAACGAAAATCTGTCTTATCCGACCTTGTTTCAGTCCACCAAATTTACTATCCTATATATAAATGGTCTGAATTGTGCGACTCCCTGTCATATATAAGAAGCGACCCCGTTTCTAAAGGTTACTTGGTAAGACAAATATCGACACAGCCTGGGATTCAGGCGTTGATATTTTTTCTCCATATTCATAACATACGCGCTATTTCATACTCGATCGTGTGTTGATAATGTCGATTCGCTGAACAGAAAAGATCGGCAGACTGGAACCCAGGCTAGTCTCGACTGTACTCTTTAGAAAACATTTGTCCATATTATATGGATTGTCGTTTGTTTATAAGTCAAGAGATAATAAAGCCCGTCAGTCAGAGTTTCTATATATCTTAATTCTTGCGTCAAGCTTCCGGTGATATACCATCACTTTGATTTGTTTTCTAATTTCTACAGTAAGTGCGACGTTAGATTCTCTGCAGGAGCAGTTTTAGGCTGGCAGGGACGGGGATCATGGTTTAGGTCAAGATTATCATCTATTAGTTGTAGTTGCAATA